>NW_003547366.1:0-6365 GCF_000090795.2 Amphimedon queenslandica | reverse complement strand
ATAGCGTATAGAGCAACTTTAAAAAATTCATAAAAATCCAATTTTGATCAGAATCAGTCAAACTTTCTACGCAACATAAACACAAATTAAAAAACATAACAGGAAAAATTATAGAAATAAAGAATTCTCTCCTTTTCATTTTTGATGAAATTTAGCCAAAATCACTGCTATATATAGTACATGGACTTTTGGCTGATTTTTGAGTACCTTTAAAAATTTGTAAAAATTCCAAACTTGATCGGAATTAGTTTAAACTTTTTACACAACATAAAAACATGTATATGCATCAGGAAAAATTATAAAAATGGCGAATTTTCTCCTTTTCATTTTTGATGATATTTGGCCAAAATCACTGTACTATAGTACAGGGACTTTTGGCCGATTTTTGAGTACCTTTAAAAATTTGTAAAAAAATTTTAACTTGATTTGGAATCAGCCCAAACTTTCTACACAGCATAAGAACATATACATGCATCAAGAATTGAATAAGAGCTATTTATTGTAGCCATATTTGATGAAATTTGACAAAATATTAGTACGGGATATTTTGGTCAAATTTATGATTGAGCACTATGCTAGAATCCTGTGGGAAACCCTGGGGTACATGTACATGTAAATTTTCATTGTGAAATGAGTGACACACATAAACTGACCATTTATTAGGTAATGGCTCATTGGGGTCCTCATTAGAAAAGATTTCATCCAGTTTAGTAATGATAGACTGGACCTGTGAGAGAAAAACAAGAGAAAAGCAATGAAGGCATAATACAATGTAGTGTATGTGAAATAAGATGAATTTAGAATTTTTATAACACATGTAAATTAAAAAGAACACACTACATGTACATGTATAGCATACACATGCACTACATGTATATAAAATTCTACATGTACCGTATTTGCTCGATCAAACGCCTGGGCGTTTATTTCTTAACAGGAAAAAAAAATCAGGTAAAAAAACAAAAAGCCTCTAGTGGATCAAACCCGTAACCTTCTAGCGTTCCAAACTGTACTCTAACAGTTAGGCTATCTGGCACAATCTAAATCCTGTGGCACATATACTGGGTAAAATATGCGTATCTATAGTTAGAAAATATTTGTCATGGGCATTTATTTAAGCAGGGCGTTTATCGAGCAAATATAGTACTTGCATTATTGTGAAAAATGGGATATTCATTTGATAGTTCAAAAGCTCATGTTGGACCCAAATTGCTGCCATACTGTTTCCTTCATTTCTTATTGTGATTACAATAGTGCATGTAATAATGGGTTATGAATACCTTACTACTGATGTGAGAGCTATGGAAAAATCCTTTGGAACTAACCTATACAATACAACATGTACATGTATGTATATGTGACATGAAAAATGAAATGACACAATATCTTATTACACTAAGTGTATACAGGGACAGAAAATACCATATACTGGGAAATTTTCGAGTAGCCAAATTTTCCCAAATTTCACACTTTTTGCCCCATTGCAAAAACAGAACCGCATTTTTATTGCCACGTCGCACAGTTTGCAAGCTATTCGTGAAAATTTAATTTCGTGAAATCTTAAGGCAATATTCATGAAAAATTAGCAACTCAAAAATATCCCAGTATATGGTAACATACATTGATTATACTCAAAAAGTACAAATTTAAACAAACGTATATACAGCACAAAATTTCAATACAATAAAAACTAACAGATAGGTCTTGTTTTGGTTCAGAGGTGGCCCCAATAGAGAGAGCTCCCATAGCTAGTGCTAGATCATCCTCAGCCAACACTTCAGAGGTTAGAGCAGTAGACAAGAGATTAGGATGATTACAACACTGCCTCAATCTACAAATAGTATATCATTGATAAATTTCTAAAAGTTCAAATTTATCTGTACAGTTACAAATGTGCAATGTACATGTACATTTGTACATGTGTCAATTGTCAATTGTTCTAAGACATTAACGACTCTTTGGAGCTGCCTTTTAAAATTCTACTAAACTCTAGTTTAACAATAGAAAATTACAAACTTCTACAAAACATAAGAACATGTACATAAAAATGCAATAAAAATGGACAATTCTTTCCAAGCAATTTTTTATAAAAAAATCTCTATAAAATAGCCTATGGACTTTAGCAAAATTATGAAGCAACTTTAATATTTTTAAACATAACTCTCAAGCCAATAAAAAAATTATGTACATGTACATAAAATTAAAAATGCTTTCTATAATTTCTACCATTACTAATTCTCTCATTCTAATTACCTTAATAACAGTAATAATATCATGGACCCCGAGCGACGTTGTCCTTCCATTTCTTCAATGTTAGGTATCATTGATTTCATTAAAGTTTCAACAGAGGATCTTAAATGAGACGGGACTTTGTGCAGTAGACTACTGAGGGATGGAGCTGAATCAGAAAGCATATCAAATTCACCCATCTCAGTTAAATACTTCATAAAGAAGTCCCTGACAGAGTGTAAGGAGTAATAAGAGAGTGTGGAAAGAAATAAGACAATAGTCACTATTATATACATGTACATGTATATAATGTACATGTAAGTACATGTAGGTGTATAGTATAGCTACTCTACATGTAATTATGCGTATAGTGGGAAATTCTGGAGGGACTAAAATTTATTGAATTGCTAAATTTTTGTGATTGCACGTGCCACTGAATGTATGCAATGGCTCAAAATGGCTCATAAAGAAGTCTCTAAAAGAGTATGAGGAGTTATAAAAGAGTGTGGAAAGAAATAAGACAACAATTACTACTATATACATGTACATGAGGTGTATGTACATGTAAGTACATGTAGGTGTATAGCTACTTTACATGTAATTATGCATTAAATAACGTATAGCGGGAAATTCTTAAGGGACAAAAATTTATTGAATTGCTAAATTTTTGTGATTGGCAAATTTGTGGCCATGTGCCATTGAATGTATATAACGGCTCAAAATGGCGGATTTTTATTTTGGCAATAATTATCAAAACGCCAAATTCACAAAATTTTCCTGCTATACGGTATTAATTGCATATTCAGTACATGCTCCTACATGTACACATTACATGTACATACATGTATATGTAGTAAGGTACAGTGTACATGTACATGTATTTATAAAATTCCACACTTTATATGAGGTGGGTGCTTATTAATATTTATTGAGCGAAACTTTGTGTTTGAAGAAAAAGTAATTATTATGCTTACCTGCTGAAATGAAAGAGCACATTATAGATACTCCTCTCCTCCGGATTGAGTGCAAGCTTGTGACATACCACGTTTTTCGCTGGTAGCTTAGTCTAAAGTACAAAAAATAATGATTCTGATTACATGTACATGTACATACACATTATATATGCAATTATAAAAGATAGAATTATAGTGTTATATTCTTACTGATTCAAACTCTTCTTTTAGTCTTCTCAAAACTAAGCATGAGACCATCGCCTGTAACCTCTTCATTCCTAATAATGATAATAATAATAATAATAATAATAATAATAATAATAATAATAATAATAATGAAAATAACAATTAGAAAAATAAATGGGGTAGTTTTGATAGTAGACTAGTTGTATCAGCTACTACATGTACATGTACATCATGTTTTTGTACATGTACATCATGTTTTTGTACATGTACATGTAAGTTAATATCGTTAAGACTTACCTAAGCTTCTACCCTCAATAGTGTCCTTCCAAACTCTAAGATCATCAAAGGGAGCAACATGAAGGAACCTGGTATTAATGAAAAGACCAGCAGTAATGAGGACAATTAAGAAATATACAGTGAGTAGATTTGTAATACAGCCTGTGGGTGTATTAAAGGCACCACCACAAGTTCATAAGGTGGAGAGTAGACATAGTTAGCAGCAGGATCTAACTGCCAATACTGGAGTAGACTATAGTCTGCAAAAACACTTTCATACTTGCCTTTCATACACCCACACACTATAGGATAAGTAGATAAATTACAGCTGTTTGGTGTTACTGGATATACATGTACCAGTGATATAAGTGTGTACATGTACATGCAAGGGAGAGAGAGGGAAAAAGAAACAGCGATGTATTAATTACTAATTAGACCTTCCTTACTTTATTAAGCTGTAGAAGTCTTTAAGCTTGTTCTGTATGGGAGTACCAGTAAGGGCCCAACGATAATCTAATAATTTATTAAAATAACATAATACTGTACTACACTGGAAGAAGTGTAAAAATTGTATCACACATGCACATTATTGACATATACAAATGTACTAGTATACGTAGTACATACACATAATATTAGTATGCAGTAAAACCAGAGTTTCCCACAAAGCATGCTTCATGAGCTGACAAGCACTACAATACAGAAGATGTACATGTACATGGCTTTTGGAGTGACTTTTAAAATTCGTAAAAAATCTAATTTTGATTGGAAAGAGCTCAAACTTGCTACACAACATAAAAACATGCATATGTATCAAATGAAATTATAAAAATGAAGAATTCACTCTTGGTCATTTTTGGCAAAATTTCGCCAATGATCCTGTACTATAGTACAGGGACTTTGGCCTGATTTTTGAGTAACTTCAAAAATTTGTAAAAAATCTAATTTTGATCTGAATTAGCTCAAACTTGCTACACAACATAAGAATGTGTATATGCATCAGGAAAAATTATAAAAATGAAGAATTCTCTCCTAGTCATTTTTAGCAAAATTTGGCCAATGATCCTGTACAGGGGCTTTGGCCTAATTTTTGAGTAACTTTAAAATTGGTAAAAAAATCTAATTTTGATCGGAATTAGCTCAAACTTGGTAGACAACATAAGAACATGTATATGTTTTAGGAAAAATTATTAAAAAAAGAATTCTCTCCTAGTCATTTTTAGCAAAATTTGGCCAATGACCCTGTACTAAACATAAAAAATTTTAAAAAACAAGATTGAGTAGGATTCCGAACGACCAACGAAACTACAAAATGAAAATCCTACTCTCGTGATGCAAATTGTACTCTACATTGTACTTTTAATGTTATTATTTAAAAGTTATGAATCACCTTGCAATGTAAAGTAGAATTTGCGTCACGAGAGTAGGATTTTCATTTTGTAGTTTCGTTGGTCGTTTGGAATCCTACTCAATCTTGTTTTTTAAAATTTTTATGTTCTTGTTTGTGTTGATTTTTTTATAATATTTATAATATTTCTTCAGTTACAATTGTGATACTTTTTGATTTACACAAACAATAAGTTTCTTTATTATTGTTGTCATTGTTATGATTTTACAGCATTTATGAGGGACAGCACTGATTGAATTGAATAGACATGGTGAAGGAATATCTACTATACCGATGACAAGTGAAATGAATACTATAGTCTTGACGGAAATCCTTGTTCAAGAAGCTCTATCTTCCCAGCAATCCTGTAGCTATTCCTGCAGGTTTTTCCTGTTGTCAAGTTCATATTATCATTAGTATTATAATATTAATTAATTGTTTTATGTTTTTGAAATAAAATAATTCATTACACACTTGATATATGCAAGATTAATACCTTCTCTTAGCTGAAAACCTCCACTAAGTATTGCAATTTGATTCCAAGCATAGCTAGCCTATAGCTAGGTAAAAAAGTACTTGCTGTTCCCAGTTCTGAGATCTGAGCATGCGCGACCACGCCCAAATTTTGGAGCACATGCTTCTTTAATTAACAAAATGGCGGCATGAGGTAAGCTGGTGCGATCCAACAGTCACAGTGTCACTTTTTCCTTTCCTTGGAGAATGATTCTAGGGGACAAGGACCTGCGCATACCCTGTTGGAGTAGAATGGTGTAAGAATTAGCTTTCTATCACCAGGCAAGATTGAGATATCGACCGACAACTGGATTGACAGGACTAACTTGATGATGAAGATGAAAAAAGGTGGCTGAACAAAACGGCCGGTTTGCAGATTTTTTATTTTCCTCCCAGAAAAGGTCTAGAGCCACGCTAGTGGTACCATTGGAGTCCTCTGGTCAAGATAAGGTCCTCTAAGAAGTCTGGTAAGCATAGGAGCTCGTTTTCCCGGTATAGCAAGGCTGCAAAAGTCGTGGCAGCCATTTTGTTTGGGGGTGAATCCTACTTAGTAACGCTACCGCGTTACTAATAGTACAGGGACTTTGGCCTAATTTTTGAGTAACTTTTAAAATTCGTAAAAAATCTAATTTTGATTGGAATCAGCTCAAACTTGCTACACAACATAAGAACATGTATATGTATCAGGAAAAAATATAAAAATGGAGAAATCTCTCTGAGTCATTTTTGATGAAATACCCTCTACTATAGTCCATGGCCTACTGTGTAACATTGATTAGTTTTCTTATAGTATGCATATACATGTACATGTACATACATGA
>NW_003547365.1:17093-20162 GCF_000090795.2 Amphimedon queenslandica | reverse complement strand
CTTAATATGATATGTATAGTAACTTAATTTTACTGCTAATATTATTTTTGGATGCAGATTAATATCTTTTTTAATGTAATTTTTGTAATGTACCATTGGTAGTATGTACTAAAACTGAGGGTCATTAAGTAATCAGACTATAATACTGTATTAATTGTGGGTGTTAATTATTATTAGTGAAATTGATTTCATTATGTAATCTGATCGGATTAAGTATGAGTCATTGTTTAATAGGAAAGACTCTTAGGAAAGAAGATGAGTTAGTTAGTGAAGCAGGAATAAGAATAATAGCAAAATAATGCTATTGGGAAGAAAGGTACGTGTACGTATGTCTGTATTTTGAGCGAAATTTCTTTTTAGTTACAAATATCTATAGTCATGCTGTGTATAATCCACTTGTACTAATTAAAGTCAGCTATGAGGGTTTTATTGCATGTTCTTGCTAATTACAAATTTTAAGGTTACATTTGCAGGTATATGTACAAATTATGCATACAGTACATACATATGCATCAAAAGTTTCTGGTAAAGGTATTACATCCACACTGACTTTACTGTAATGCTAACTGCAAGTGCTTTAGGCTCATTCCTTATTATGTCTTACATTTTTTTCTAATTTTATCACTGGATAGACTGATCCAGCTCAAGACGAGTGTCTCAAGAAGCTTGAGGATATTTCAGAATCAACAAATACTATTGAGAGAAAGATTATGAAAATTGAACAAGAGCTGGAGGGGATTGAAAAGGTACTTTCTTTGTGCAGTAAATACACATATAATGTACAAGCTAGTACATGTGTGTCTTAAAGGGATACTGTTGCCGTGTACGGAGAGCTCAAGAAGATATGGACTCCAGTAAACACAGCTATAAGGTCAAACTTACCCGTCAAAAAGACACTAGCCTTTTACGGATGGCAAACTTGATGAAGAAAAATGCAGTTAATTGCTTACCTTTAGTTTGGTGGAGATAAACATAAGACATCATTTGTTAAAGTATCAGAGCTCCAGAGCAAGAGTCAGAGCATAAACTGCTGCTATATTACAAGATACATGTATAAGCCCGCAGCAATTTTTTGGATTTATAAACTTTTTGTGTACTCAAGCCATGCAGCTCTTCAGTAAACTGCGCCAATATCCCTTTAACTCCCTATAAACATGGTACATACATATTATACTTTGTTCATATTCTTTGAGTTACTCAATAGCTTATATGATTAAACTTTCCTCTCTCTCCTTTTCTTCCTCCTCTCTCTACAGTCTGTTAGATGTACTAGCTGACAGGAAGTCAAAAGGTGGTCTAACTGGTATTGTGTTAGTTAATGGACGGCCACAACCAAAATACTTCAAGTGTATGAGTGGTTACGTTGTACAGGTACACCATAGTCACATGACCATCACATGATACTGTATATACATTTATAGTATACTACATGGGTGCATCAAAGGCACCGCCTGTTCCATTATATTGCATACAGCACTAGTACAGCACCGGAAGTTAGTGTCGGTTGGTTGGTTTCACAATGGCTAGCAGTACTGGGTGAGAAGTTTTTTGTGACCAGAGAAGAAATGAAACTGCTCTACCTATTGCGGAACAGACTCGCAACACTCCTTTACGACCATTGTCGGCATTTTGCTGTCTTTCAGTGCCCAGAGATGTTCTTGTATTGATCGTCGGGCAGCCAAGTCCGTGTTATGTGGCAAAGAAAATTGTCTTGTGAGCTTTTAAATGTTTGTGCTGGCTTTGTCTCAACCTTGAAGACTTGAGAAAACTTCTCTAGGAGTGTATTTGGCGGACGCCTTTGATGCACCCACTACATCCCATAAATTAATTATAGCACAGTAAAGAGTGCTGTAACTATTATGTACATGTATTTGCTTTAAATTTGTTTAATTACATGTAAATGAGAATTGGGCCACAAATTTTGCCAAAATTGAAAAGAGAGAGAACTCTCTATTCTATAATTTCTTGTAATGCATATACATGTACAAGTTTTAATGTTGTATAGAAAGTTTGAGTAAATTCTAATCAAAATTAATTTTAAAAAAATTTTAAAGTTACTAAAAAATCAAGCCAAAGTCCCTGTAAATTTTGCCAAAAAATAAAAAGGAGTCAATCTTTATTTTAATAATTTCTCTGATACGTACATGTATACATGTTCTTATGTTGTGTAGAAAGTTTGAGCCAATTCCGATCAAAATTGAATTTAAAAAAAAATTTAAAGTAGCCATGAACTGTAGAATGATAGTGCTGGTCAGCTTGTCCTGTTTAGATCACTTAGCATGCTTTGTGGGAAGCAATGTACCTGTCCTGATTATAGAGATGTCCTTATATTTTGATTTCTGTAAATTATATGTATATTGTAAAGTTCTTTAATAATAATAATAATAATAATAATAATAATAATAATAATGATTTATCTTGATTATTTTTAAATTTAATGGACTGGATGCATTCACTGCTGTAGCTGTAGTACAACTGCTTAGGAAGTAAAATTAATTATTATACTGTATTAAGATTAGTATTTATTTATTTATTTATTAAATTTATCGAATCATGTACTGTATAGTGCAAAATTTATGAGGGGTGTAAATTTTCAGATTTTGAGAAATTTTTAAGATTCTCAAAAATTAATTCCATAAAAATCGAATTGCTATGGTAAAAGATGGTAGGCGACATAAATTTGGAAAATATAATTTGCAAAAATCAATAGATTTTTAGGCAAATTTTTGCAAGTTACAGCCTTCAAATATTCTGCACTATATGGTATTTATTTATCTATTCATGTACAGTATGTATTTAATCACGTATTATTTATTGGCCTCGCCTACGCGAGGTATAGGTAGTTGTTGTGTGTGTCTGTCATTCATTCATTCATTCATTCATTCATTCTGTACAACTGAAATTTGTTTTTAATAAACAATAACTTTAGCACAGCGTGTTCTAAGCTCCTAGATCTTTCTTTTTGACGTGGAAAAGTCTTTCTTAACTGTTTTGTGTTGCTCAAATACAAGTGCTAGGTACAGAAGCTTCAAAGTAAGAAAATCGAGTAGTTGGGCCAAGTTCCGTTGT
>NW_003547365.1:14821-16112 GCF_000090795.2 Amphimedon queenslandica | reverse complement strand
GTCCACCCCAATGACTGTAGGCTGGGGAATGGTCTGGCTAGCGAGACTAAGGTACTAAAGTACCTATACTATCTCAAATATACAAAGGCAGCAACTTTTTTTGTCAGCAAGTTTATCATATATTGCTGATTAGTAAAGAAAAAGTGAAGCTTCTTTCTCACATGGTCTTCTTGCTGCCACTCATTCCAGTCATGGAATGCCACACCTTTCAATCTACATGCATGGGAGGGGCTGGAGCTGCTTGCATGTATGTGCTGCAGTGCTGCTACTTCTGCAGGTATTCAAGAGCAAGTGCAACTGTAGGAAGCTAGTATTGAGCAGACTCTCTTCATGCTGATAATCAAACAGTTATTGAAGTGTGGGCATGCACAATAGCAGCTATAGGGGCGAGGCCATGCACCGTAGGTGTCTCGTTTACTTATTTATTGATTTATTTCATTAGTTTGTCAAGGAACAGTGAGAGGATTATTGTCATGTCCATCCACCAGCCGAGATATTCCATTTATAAACAGTTTGACTCTCTCACTCTTCTCTCCCAGGGGAACATGGTTTATCATGGAGCAATAAAGGAGACACTTCCATATTTTATTAACCTTGGTAAGAGGATACAGTATATAGTCTCTCTTAATGGAGCGTACACCTCCATTTAACAGACAGCACCTAGTGTACCAATTACATTATTACATGTACATTCCTTACTATATAAAATAACCTCCACATAAAGGACACCTCTGTATAACAGAGTAATTGTCTTATACCAAAGTATCCATTATATATAGGCTACACTGTACATGTACATGTTCAGATACGTAATATTATGTTAATGTTGTTTTCGGTTTTTAGGGTATTTTTGTGAGGAGCATGACAATCCTGCTGACTTTCTACTTGATGTTATTAATCAGTGTGAAGGACTGACATCAGCCACTGCAAGTACAAAAATTAATAATAATAACTAGGTGAATGTAAACATTGGGGGGCGAGCATGAGCCATTGATTGACATTTTGGACTACAATCCCAATCTAGCTTTAAAAAATTTTTTTAATTTAATTTTATTATTATTATTATTTTACTTTATTTTTACTTGTTCATTTATTTGTAGTTTTTGTTATTTCATTAATTTTTTTATTCATCTTTATTTTTTATTATTTATTATTTTATCTTTTTTAATTTTAATTTCTTATTGTCTTTTTATTTGTGTTATTATTATAATTTTTTAATTTCTTTTTAGTTTTTTTTAATTTTTCAATTTTACTGAAATATTAATTTATTTCCCTCCCTCTCTCTCTCCCT
>NW_003547365.1:10361-13274 GCF_000090795.2 Amphimedon queenslandica | reverse complement strand
ACTAACACTGGATACTATACCAGTCTGGATAAGATGGTTGCAATATGTCTCATTATTCCGATACTCAATTGAAGCTATTGTAGTCAATGAAATTGATGGACTGTATTTTAATCAAACAATGTAAGTCATAATCATATCTCTCTTCCTTCTTTCTCCTTCATTTAATATTGATTTAATTTTAATTTTATTAATTACATGTATTTTATAGTACTGTTGTACATACATGTACACGTTCATGTTTTAAAATTTGAATATCACGAATAATACAACAATGGGCCCTATCTTCCCTCTCCCCTAAAACTCTCTCTTTCCTTCTCTTATATCAAATTTGTCATTGATCATTGTTTATAATACTCATATTCACTGTTCAACATTTCAATTAGCTTTGCTATTATTATTTAAAAAATACTATAAAAATACTATTATTATAAATAAAAAATATTTATAACAATAATAATTTTAGAAATAATTTCTAAAAATTAATAGCACATAAAAAATACGCTCTGCTATATTGATTCATTCTCTCTCTCTCCTAGTAATGGTAGTAGTGTGTTAGTGCCTGGTAGTGAGTTATTGTCATTTCAAGGATACAAGACCAGTTGGTTGTGGTATGACATGATTGGACTAGGAGGACTGGCTCTTCTATTCCTAACACTAACATACATTACACTGAGACTAATTAAGAAAAAAATAATAATAACAACAACAATAATAATGATGATGACAATAATGATAATTGTAATAGTTGTTGTTCGTCTTTGTTGTCTTGTTTTAATGATGATTTTTTATTTTTAGCTCAAGTTGTGTGGGTGTTAGCTTAAGGTGTGCATAATAATTGTTGTAAGAATAATTGTGAACTGTCAGACATTGCTGGAACTTGTTTGTAGTTCTCTATCAGAATCTTCAATGAGATTCTTCAATGCCAGCCTCTTGATAGCTTGATTTGAGCCACTCTCAGTCTTACGTCTGGAAACTGACATATGATCATCTCTATAGAAGGAGGACACCATAACTGAAGACATCCATTACAGGAGAATGTTCCCTACTTCAGGTGCTGAATAATACAAGATTACCACAAGTGCATGTAAGGCAAGTTACATGCACTCGTGTTAATCCTGTATTATTCAGCACCTGAAGCAGGGAACATTCTCTTGTAATGGGTGTCTTCAGTTATGGTGTCTTAGCTCCTTATAAAGATGATCCTTTATCAGTAAGTTTATATATGAATCCTATGTAACTTACATAGGATTCATAGGCTGACTGCTGGTTTAAAGTAGCATATAGCCTCGCATATAGCACATTGTAAAGCAGGAATAAAGAGAAATAGCATTGAGAATTTCATTACACTATTATTATTAAGGGTCATTCAGTATTAGCTAACTTCCCTACACTGATGTCAAGTCCCACTGGGTCGTGATTCACTACACTTATCTCAGTGCTCGTCTCAGTATGCAACACACATGACATATAATGGCTGCTATCAGCAAGTCTGACATTTTGCTCACTGCTCCAACTGCTCAGCAGGGAAGCCTTATAGTCGGGCTCAGCCTGACTTTTTGTTTTTTTTGCGGCCTCATAGAATTTAGGGCGTTATACCTTCCAAACAAACTGGCATTCGAAGCCAGTATACTTGACTATGGCTCTGTGTGTTGTTTGTATCATTCAGTTACTGTTACCTCTTGTTATCTGTAGGCTATCAACCAGTGAAGAGGAATGGACACTCCACTGTACGGGTTGGAGACTATACCTGTACATGTGGGGTGGGTCCCAGCCTGGTCTCCCTGAAGTACATAATAATGAAATGAAGAAATCAATGTGTTCTGTGATGGAGGTGTGTCACCTAAGAACTGGTAGGTGGGAGCAGAAACCCACCACTGGTAACCCTCCGCTGGGTGTGAAGGGCTATGCAGCTGCTGCCATTAGAAGTGAAATATTTTTTTTGGAGGATGGTGTAATCACGGTAACTGTTGTCATAATAGTTTATATAGGTAAGTATAATAGTTTATGATAAATATTATATAATTATTTTATATAGTTTTATAATGTTGATACCTTCCACTGGAAGGAACTCTCTCCTACTACATCTCGTCATGGTCCTGTGATGAAGGCCAACTGTGACATGATAGCAATAAAAGTTAACGGTAAGGACTATATCTTGTAGTAACTGGAGGATATGGATCATCTAATAATGCACCCAAACAACCTGGTGCCCAGTACAGTGGTGAAGGTTTACTTTCTAGCAATCAAAGATGCAATGAGATTCATTTTTATAAACTCTCAACCAGGGGCGTAGCTGGACCTTGGGTGACGGTAGGGCAAGAAAACAAAATGGCGCGAAGCGCGCCGCGATTTTGGCCACACCCTTTTTACGTAACAAAATGGAGGCATTTTCCTGCAAGCTGAGCAAAATCAGAGTGAAATTATCATTGTATATAGCTTTAAAAGAGCTGTGGTTATCAGCCATCCCCTTTTGTTATTGTAAGAACAATGAATATAACCTTTTGGGTTATGAATATAATTATATGGCCACTTTGATGGTAGGGCCCAGGCCCCCTCAGGCCCTACCTCAGCTACACCCCTGCTCTCAACAGGTCAGAGCACACACTTTATATTAATAATTATAATGAAGTATTGTTATTTGGGGGTTCTCCACTCAGACTGGTTGTATTGAGAATTGCTCGCGGCTTGAAATGCAAAGAAATGCATGTATCAACTAGTTTGCTCCACCCAATGCATTCCATTCACACTAATTATTATTATTGTTATTTTTAGGACAATGGATATCACTGACTGTTTCTGGAGACAGACCACTTCCTATTAATACTTTTACTTTAACATCAATTAATAATTCCAGTGCTATATTATTTGGAGGTGACACTGATAATGGAAAGAGTAACAATGTATATATTCTTA
>NW_003547365.1:8414-9772 GCF_000090795.2 Amphimedon queenslandica | reverse complement strand
ACATAGCACAGAGACTTTGATGTACAAATTGTAATCTCACCTGATAGCTTCAGTGGTTGAGAATCTGGGAGGGGGAGCAGGGGGGCTGGAGCCTCCCCCACTTTTGCTGCAGCCTGCATGCAGAAGAGCAGAGCGCTCTAAATTTTGATGCAAGGCAGCAGGAGGGGTACTTTGGTACTTGTACTTAAGCACAAGTTTGAAAGCACTCGGTATTTACTTAAATACTTTTGAGGAAAAATTATAAATAATCATACTGTTAAAATACTAATATGATTCTAAGAGTCCTTAGGAGTACTTTGAAGTACTTTGAAGTACATTTATCAATGCAATGCTAATGTGCTAATGTGTTGACGTAATAAATATTAGCCAGTTTAAACACATACATTCACCTCCTGTGATGTTTATGAAGTGTATAACCACTAGATAAGTCATACTATGACATTGGTCATGTTGCATTTGTGTATCCAGCTTAAAAAGTCAACTTGGAATGAAAAGTGTTCCTGCTGTGTTTAAATAAATTACATGTACATGTAATTTTAAAAATTTATTTAATAATTAGCTGAGTGTGGTCAAGTGCTTAAGCAGTACTTAAGTACTGCAATAGGGTACTCTTACTCATACTGAATACAATTGTAAAAATGAGGGACTTCTACTTGTACTCATTTAAAAATCTAACAGGTACATATGTACATGTACTTGTAATGTACTAAAATACTTTTTAAAGTACTTCGCCCCATGCCTGTGTACGTGCAGACAAACAAACAATTATGTATATTTTACTGTATAATGTAAATAGTTTACATTAATAACACAACACTATATTGGTTTAGGGTGTGGCTTATAGTTTCTGGGTGTGGTTTGTAGATACATAATACACAATACAGTATTGAGGATAGAATCATTTTCATTAAAAAACAAAATAATACAAAAGAAAACAAATACTGAATTAATTATTGTTTTTTCTGTTATAGGTTAATATACCAGACATTGTCACTAAGAGATGGAATCATTCTCTCTCAGTTTGGAGTGTAACACCAATCACTAACTGGATAATTGTGTTTGGAGGGTACACGCCATACAATAATACAGCAGTTATTGAACTCAGTGAGTACATGTAAATACAAATGTAATGAATATACACAATTTTTTTACATATTGAATATAATAATTATAAACTATGAGTATATATAGTCATTTGTTTCATTAACAGACATAATAATTGCAGTACATTTAGTAATTGATTTTTTTATTAATTATTGTCATTAGTTCAACTATTTTTGTTACTGTATAGGATATACTAGTAATAATGATTGGTCTACTAGTATAATACCTCTAAGCCACTATCAAGAGAAACTACA
>NW_003547365.1:5448-6762 GCF_000090795.2 Amphimedon queenslandica | reverse complement strand
TATAATTATGTTACTTAGTACAAAATACATCAGGTAATACTCTATTAGCTAGTACCACATAGCACCAATTTTCTATATACATGTACATGTACATGTATTATACATGCAGATTTATGCATGCAATGTCGTACCATGTACTTGCTGACAGCCATTACTAAAACTTGACGCAGAAGAAAATCCAGCCATTTCTTAAGCATTATATTGATGTGATCAGATCTCTGAGGCAATTTTGTCTGCTTGTACCTGTGTGCTAAACTGCTGACACTATACCATAAATAGTACTAAAATGTGTACTCGAGAATGTAAAACATTAAGGAGTGAGCGGATAGCCTTAGCAAGCAATGCATTTAGTATAATATTACACTGGATTTAAGGCTATCATAGATGTACATGGGGCAACATTATTGCATGCAATGTTGTGGCTACTTCAATCTTAAAACAACTTTGTTGCCTCAATTAAAGCAGTGGTCAAATTGAGGCAACAAATATTAAAATAACCATAAAGTTTCAAGCATGCACCCCATCTATGATAGTCTTAAGACCATGATAGCATTCAGAGGTTTATCACTTGATAAAATTCAACTATCACGAATAATAATTTTAGAAAGAATTTGCAAAAATTTATAGTACATGAAAAAATATGCCCTGATATATTGATTGATTTTTTTTCTCTGGTAGTACTGTGATAGTAACTGGTAGTGAGTTATTGTCATTTCAAGGATACAAGACCAGTTGGTTGTGGTATGACATGATTGGACTAGGAGGACTTGCTGTTCTATTCCTAACACTAACATACATTACACTGAGACTAATTAAGAAAGAAAAATAATAACAACAATAATAATATTAATCATAGTTGTTGCCTGTCTTTGTTGCCTTGGTTTAATAATGATGACTTTTATTTTTAGCTTAAGGTATGCACGTTATGGAAAATTGTCAAATTTTGAAAAAATCTTGTTTAAAAATTGCAAAAAAATCTTTAAAATACAAAACACAGAGTAGCCAAAATAACTAATATTAAAATTATAACTAAAAGTACAAAACGAATTCACTACTTCATGCACTCAAGTTTTTCTTTCATTTCAATTATGTCAGACATTGTTGGACGATCTTTGTAGTTCTCTAACAGACAACGTTCAATGAGATTTTTCAATGTCGGCCTCTTAATTGATAGCTTTAATCTGAGTCACTCTTTTTCGTGCGTCTGGAAACTGACAAACGACCATTCCTATGAGGAGGACAACATAACTGAAGACATCCATTGCAGGAGAATGTTCCCCTTGGATTGCCTGCTTCAGGTGCTGAATAGACAAG
>NW_003547365.1:0-1538 GCF_000090795.2 Amphimedon queenslandica | reverse complement strand
AAAATTACACAAACAATAATTTGCTATGCATGCATTTCCTGTTAGTTTACTCATTGTGTGATGAGCTTATGGTGAATGTACTTACATTAATACTGATATTCAATGATATTAGTTGACCATCAATTACTGGTACCACTGATACAGGAGGAGTAATGAGAGGAACTGAAAGATACACTGTGAACATATACATGAAGCCGTAGTATGACTAACCTGTTTCATAATAAAAACTGATATTATTAGATAAACCTATTCCAACATCATTAATAGGAGAAACTGATACATTATTTAATATACAAGGATCAGGATTAGTAGCTGATAATATAATACTCTTGTTAGTAGTAGTAACATTCACTAATCCATTGACTATATAGTATCCAGTGATAGGTACATTATCCAGTGTATAAGGAGCTGTCCATGTTAATAATACACTGGATCCATTAATAAAGGTATAATCCAGATTAGCAACACTATCCAATAGACCTAAAAAAGAGACTAATGACACAATTAAACTGATACATTACTATACCTTGTATTGTTAGTGTAGCATTGTTACCAAGGGCGTAGCTAGCATAAGGCTATGGTAGGCTATAGCCTACCCAGAAGTTCAGAAGTCAAAATTGAAGTTTAGTAGTTTACCTATATTGAGTTTCTGCCTTAGTCACTTATGATCAAAGATTATAGAAGTTTAGGGTAGCTGTCTCAACTGGCAGTTACTCACTCAGTCACTTTTGACACAGGCAAACAGAGACAGGAGAAAGAAAAGAAAAACAGCCATTTTAGCACAATTATTATAATTTATTAAGGTGGAGTCTTTACATAATTAACTTAATTAATTAGCTAGCTTAATAAAATTATAAAAAGTTAACTTTAAGTGAAGCCAACACAATGTCAGCTGCAAAGAAACAAAAGCTTTGTCATTTTTTATGCAAAATTTAGTTGAGTATATTAGTAGTCAACCCCCATATAGACTATTTGTACTGAAGATGAGCATGAGGAGATTGAAGATGATAATCTTGTGAATGATGATTTTGTTGATTGTGCTGCTACCTTGAGTCTTGCCTGAGTCCTCATCTGAGTCTGAGTGTGAAGCAGTTGCGAGAACCATAGATATTAGAGTAAAGGAAACTTCATATTGCGAGAATGTGCCCATTTCGTGGCCGTAAAAGTGGGCGTGGCCAAATCGGCGGCGCGCTTCGCGCGCCCTTTTCTACTCGTAGCCTACCCCTTCCTTTTTTTCTCCTTACGCCCTTGCATACAATGATTAAACATGAGTCCATCAATAATAAGGTTACCATAGTAACTAAGTGTAATTAATTTGTGTATTTCTTATTGTCCACTATTTTTGTTACTGTATAGGATATACTAGTGATAATGATTGGTCTACTAGTGTAATACCTCTGGACCAGTATCAAGATCAACTAAGAAGAAGGATACTGAGTGATTGGGAGAATTTAGGATTAAGCAAAGAGGTTCAATTACTCAGAGGGCACCTACAAGAAAGAGAGAGAGAATTCTATAAGGAACAGCTTCAAAGAGAA
>NW_003547364.1:18294-20171 GCF_000090795.2 Amphimedon queenslandica | reverse complement strand
TGAATGCAGAAAGTGAGAGGAGACTGTGACTATGCCTGATGTTTCACTGTTTACTCTTTAAGTTACTTTTTTCAAGGGCTCCTGGTACATTTACAGTAACTATACAATGATTATCTAATTAAATTACTTGTTGTTTCATTGATTACAATTAGAATTACCATTAGATAGCATAATACTTTTAATTAGAATTACAATTAGAATTAGCTAATAATTGCTAATGATTGCTAATTCCTAATGATTAAAATTAGAATTACAACAACCCTGCATACCAGTAACCTGCTACTGTAATGTCACAGTTCTCATTCTGCCCTACTGACAACAGAAACTAAAAAAGAGAGAATTTAATAATCATATATGAGTTTATCGATTGTGTATATGTAGTATCAACTATTAGCTACAAATAGAGCAAGGCAACTTCAATATAAAACAAAACACTACAGCTGTGTCCCCCTTCTTTAAGTTTTTAGATAGGAGTGCACCAGTTACTGGGAGTCAGATCGATAATTACTTGAAGAATAATTTAAACATGGACGATCATGTCATTCATTTATTGTCCTCAGCCAATCGATGGGAGCTGGAGTAAGGATTCTAATTTTAGATTTTTGTTACTAAAATTAGCACAAGTTAAAATGGATTTGTTTCTAAAATTAGATCGTATGGTTTAGGATGTTAATTTTAGTAACAAAAGAATCAAGTTTAACCATTTTTAATTTGTTTGTTAGAGTATTAATTTTAGCATCAAAATTAATGTTATTTTAATTTGGAACAATAATTGTTGGATAATTGGATTTCTCTCTCTCTCTCTCATTATAGCTGGTATGCATCAAGATTTGAAGTCAGGTACAACACTAGTTATTGACAGATATGCACATTCAAGTGTCACTTTTACAGCTGCTAAAAAGGTAATGTACATGTACATGCATTGAAAGTACCAAACAGCAGGAAATATTAAAGAGAGGTAAACAGTATTTTCATAGCCAATTTTCAAAATAACAATGTGTCATTTTGAGCCATTATTTTGAGGCACGTGGCAAAGTTAAATTTTGCTGATCACCAAAATTTTGCAATTTGCCAAAATTTAACTCCTTACCCCTTCAAAATTTTCTGATGTGTATAAAAATAAAGCAAATTTAGAGCAAATTTTTGGAAAAAAAGCATCTACTGTATACGGCATATATTTTGCAGGGATTAATTTTCGCGTTTTGGAAAAAAATTCGCGAAATTAAATTCACAAAATAGCATGCTGATTCTATAGTAGGTGTGGTAATTACATTAAATCGCGAAATTTTTATTCGCGAATAGAAAAATGCAGTCAAATCGCGAAATTTTATACCCGCGAAATATATGCCATATACGGTAATATGCATATTTTTGAAATAGGCTGATTTCTTAAAATGGCCATTTGTTGGAATCAGCTAATATTTATATAATAAAAGTCAGAAAATGTAACAAAAATTGGGGGGGGGGGGTGATTTTGGGGCGATTTTTTGGACATAACCATGGGCTATATAGTCTTGGGTACTTTTTAGAATTTTAGCACTTTCTTAAAATGACCATAACTCAAAAAATTAAAGTCAGAATCTGCTCAAACTTGCTACATAGCATAAGGACATCAATATTTATCAGAAAATTTAATAAAAATTTGGAGCCATTTACTCTATTATGCTCCATTAAAGTACACTTTAGGTATTGCCTGTATGTACATTTATGCATGCACTCTTGGTGGTTGGTATTGTCATGGGATAGACCAAGTCCAAAATAATAAGTCCCAAATCATTGTCTTGATAGGTGCATCACTTGATTGGTGTAAAGGTCCTGATAGAGGTCTGCCCTGTCCTGATGTTATATTCTACTTTCATCTCTCATCAGAGGAGGGA
>NW_003547364.1:10005-17306 GCF_000090795.2 Amphimedon queenslandica | reverse complement strand
TACAGAAACAGTACTTTTTAATAATTTTAGCTATTTTTCCTATTATTCTCTCTTCATTACCAACTTATTCCAGGCAAAAAAATTTTGGGGTGCAGTTACCCTTTAATAAACTAATTATGTATATGAAATAATTGCACAAAGTTTTATAATAATCTGTTTTTAATAGTTTTATAATAAGGTAAAGAATAACAAGTTTGTTTATGTTTATTGTCTAGACATAGTATCCTTAGTGTATTATTAGTCCTAAGAGATTCCATCAGTACCAGTACTCCATCAGTATCAATGTTAGTACCGTTAAGATGAAGGGCAGATAGTGTGTGGTTGTGGAGTAAAAGTTTAGCTAGTGACTGAGCACTGGTTGAAGTGATGCGAGGATTGTAACTAAGAAATAAGCCAGCAATTGTTTTATTATTAATTAATGATTGTGTTAGTGTAATGACTCCATCATCATTGATGGAATCATTACTGATCGATAGTATCCCTAATGAAGTATTGTTCGTTATTTTGTGTGACAGTAAGAGGATGACATCTTTTGTTATTTTAGTGTTATGTATACCAATACACTTTATTGTTCTTATCTCTAGTGCTAGTGACATCAATAGGTATACAATATCAGGTGATGAGTGTAGTAAAGGATTTGAAGCTCCGTGGACTTGGCTATTATTATGATTCACTCACAGTCGAAAGACTGCTCAAAAATATCATTAACAAACCCTTAAATACATTTTTCATACCCAGAATATTAACTGATAATAACTACTAATTATCATAACAAGCTAGATTGTAATAATAACACAATAATAATGATAAGAGCAATAATAATAGTGATAATAATAAATTAATAATAATAATAACAATAACAATAATAATAAATGCTAAGAATAATAGAATAATGATGATAATAATGATAATAATAATAATAATAATAATAATAATAATAATAATAATAATAATAATAATAATAATAATAATAATAATAATCGTACAGAGAATAAGAATAATGCCAATCATATTATCACATCCCCCCACCATTAAGTGTTAACTAACGGAGCATATGTGTCCACTGGACGTGGAACCCTAGTAGAACGACGCAAGGGACCAGACCTAGGTGGTACTGAAGGTCTCTGCTCCTCTTGCTCCACCTCTTGAGATGATCCCATGAAAGACCAGTCAGTAACATCAGAATGATGAGATGTTTGCTCCTCGAATCGAGAACGCAGATGGTCTATATGACGTCTCATTACCACCCCTCCTTCTGTTATCACTTGATAAGATAAGGGTCCTGTAACTTTAGTTATTTTCACAGGCAGCCATACTTTCTCTTGGGGTGTTTTAGTGTAAGCTAAATCTCCAATTTTAAACCGCCTTGTATGGACTCTACCTCCCACGGCCTTCTCCTGCTTACTTCGTACTGTTTGTTCTGTATCTGGATATAGTAAGTCGAGGACAGTACGCAGCTGACGTCCCATTAACAATTGAGAAGGCGACAATCCTGTAGTGGTTTGGGGTGTGATTCGATACTGTAGTAAAAATCGTGCAATCCTTTGATCCATTGGGCCTTCCATTTTAGTAACTGTTGATTTAAAGGTCTGCACTGCCCTTTCTGCCAGACCGTTTGAAGCTGGGTGGTACGGTGATGTGAAAATGTGTTTAATCCCATTCTGAGATGTGAACATTTGAAATTCAGAGCTCCTGAAACCACTGCCATTATCTGAAACCAGCTGTTCGGGGACCCCATGTGTAGCAAATAAAAATCGTAGGGCTTCTATGGTTGCTTCTGCTGATGTTGATGATACTTGTTGAACATCAATCCACTTGGAATGAGCATCAACAACTATTAAGAACTGCTTGCCATGAAATGGCCCAGCGTGGTCAATATGTACGCGAGCCCATGGACGATTGGGCCATTCCCAGGGGTGTAAAACAGCTCTAGGCGGGCTTGAACGATGAGCTTGACATATGCTGCAATGTTTCACCAACTCTGTGATGTCTCTGTCTAGTCCTGGCCACCACACATACGAACGAGCTAATCCCTTCATACGATTGGTCCCAGGATGAGTGTTATGCAATTGCTTTAGAACTATAGAGCGTCCTTGTGGTGGAATTACCACACGAGAACCCCACAACACACACCCATCCACAGAGCTCAGTTCGTTCTGGCGATCAATATAAGGCTTGAGACTGTTGCTATTTGAATCATTCAATCTCCAACCATGACGAATTGAGTGTAGGACTTGTGATAATACTGGGTCTTTCTCTGTCCATGAACGAATTTGTGATGACGTCACAATAGCTTCGGATAAGTGGTTAAGCAGCAATAATACACTACCATCCTTTTCTGTGCTTTTATCTTTATCTAGACAAGGTAATGGTAATCTACTCAAAGCATCGGCATTTGACATTTTATTACCTTGTCTGTACTGTATAGTGTACTGATATGATCCCAGTATCAAAGCCCATCGTTGAATCCTTGCTGCTGCCATTCGAGGAGTTTGCTGTGTTTCACTGAACAGGTACTTTAGAGGTTTGTGGTCTGAATAGATAGTGAACTTGCGTCCTGAAAGATAATGGTGGAATTTCTTGACTGCATATATTACTGCAAGTCCTTCTTTTTCTAATTGCGAGTAGTTTCTCTCTGGAGGGGAAAGAGTCCTTGAGGTGAAAGCAATAGGTCTCTCCAAATCATCTTGCATTTTATGAGCCAGAACTGCCCCCAGTCCATATGGGGATGCATCGCATGAGACTACCAGTTCCTTTCGACCATCATAATGAACTAACAGATTCGAGGACTGAAGCAGAGATTTTGCTTTCTGAAATGCTTTTTTTTCTATGTCTAACCACGACCACTTTGTTTTCTTTTGTAACAACCTGTAGAGAGGAGAAAGAACAATAGCTAAATTAGGGAGAAATCTAGAATAATAATTCAACAACCCAAGAAAGGACTTCAACTCTGTAGTATTCCTTGGTTCTGGGGCTGATCGAATGGCTTCTACTTTAGAAGGTGATGGATGGAGACCATCCTTGTCAATGATATGACCAAGGTATTCCACTGATGATACTGCATATGTACACTTTGATTGCTTCAAGGTAAGACCTGCTTGTTCTAGTCGCTCCATGACCAAATCTAGATTCTGGAGGTGGCTTGTTTCATCCTTTCCTGACACCAAAATATCATCAATGTACACCACTACTCCCGATATATCATGTAACAGTGTCTCCATGGTACGTTGAAATATGGCCGGAGCCGATGCAATGCCAAAGGGGAGTCGCTGGTACTGGAAGAGACCCTTACTCGTGTTGATGGTCGTGTACTTGCAGGAATCTTCATGTACCATGATCTGCTGATAAGCATGAGAGAGATCTAACTTGGAAAATATGGTACCCCCTGAAAGTGCCGTGAACAACTCTTCTATTTTTGGAAGAGGGTAAGTCTCTAGCTTGGCAACAGCATTCACCGTGACCTTGTAATCGCCACACAGGCGAACACTCCCATCCGGCTTCACTATGGGTACTATGGGTGTAGCCCAATCTGAGAAAGTAACTGGAATAATAACACCTTCTTGTTGCAGCCTTTCTAACTCTTTTTCAACCTTTTCCTTTAATGCGTATGAGATTGGTCTAGGTTTGAAGAACCGAGGCTTTGCATCAGACGGAACATATATCTTAGCTGTAGCCCCTTTGAGTTTGCCTAGTTGAGATCGGAATAAAGGGGTATGCTTCTTGATGAGTTCTGCTAAGGCTGATTTGCTTTGTATGTTCTTTATAGCTCCCCAATCCAACTTAAGTAGGTGCAACCAATTTCTGCCCAGCAAACTAGGACCATCCCCTGCAACCACTACTAAAGGGAGGCTGGCTGTTTGTGTGTTGTGGGTTATTACAAGGTCTATCACACCTAGCACATCTAACTTGTGGCCAGAATATGACCTCAAAACCACACTGGATGGCTTCAATTCAACTTCCCCTTTAAAAATTCTATTGAAGGTGGACTCACTAATGAGAGACACAGCAGCACCTGTATCCAACTCCATTTCCATGTTATGACCATTTGCCACAATTTGCACTTTTATAGGAGCTACTTTTGAAGATGGCAGTGTATACACAGGGTACGACTCCTCTTCTGATTCCTCATCTGTGGCATTGTCATCAATGGCATTAGTGCGTACATCTCTTTTGAAAGGTTCTCTCGCAGGTCCTTTACCAGCTGTTTTAGATCTACACACACGAGCAATGTGGCCAATTTTACCACATGCCCGGCACTTTTCTTTAATGAAACGACATTTATGTGCAAAATGAGCACCCCCACACCTGTAACATATTACATGCTCCTGTGTCTGTGTGATTGACTTACGTGTGTCCCTCATGTTGGTCTGGTGGACATCATGTGATTCGGCAGCTTTAGTTGAGCTGCGCTCCTGCATGAGTTGAGCACTCCTTCTAGCCTCTTCCATCATAGTGGCTAAGTCCACTGCTTTGTTGAACTTGAGATCATCTGGCTCAGTCAGGAGTCTACTGCGGATGTATTCTTGAGCAAGGCCACATATAAATCTATCTCTCAACGTCTCATCTAAAGTAGCCTCCTTAAAGTTGCACCTCTGGGCAAGTCTCCTCAAATCTGCCACATAATCTGTAATGGTTTCGCTATCTCCTTGCCGACGGCACCCGAACTTGTATCGTTCAGCTACTAGTGATGCCTTGGGGTGGAAATGGTTTGTGAGAAGTGTAACCAAGTCGTCCAATGACTTGCTATTAAGCTCCTCCGCCGACACCATGTTAGATAATACTTCAAATGTATCATAGCCCAGGGCGGACAAGAAAACGGATTTCTGTTTCCCAGCAGGTATACTGTTTGCCTCAAAATACAGCTTAATCCGTTGAACATATTTAGGAAAACTGTGTCGCTTTGCATCAAAAGGCTCCAGAGCGCTCGATGCCACTGCCATCCTGTGCCAAGACTATCCGTAATGTCCTGCCGCGTGTAGTTCGAAACAGGCCCTCGTCGCCAAATATGTAGTAAAGGATTTGAAGCTCCGTGGACTTGGCTATTATTATGATTCACTCACAGTCGAAAGACTGCTCAAAAATATCATTAACAAAACCTTAAATACATTTTTCATACCCACAATATTAACTGATAATAACTACTAATTATCATAACAAGCTAGATTGTAATAATAACACAATAATAATGATAAGAGCAATAATAATAGTGATAATAATAAATTAATAATAATAATAACAATAACAATAATAATAAATGCTAAGAATAATAGAATAATGATGATAATAATAATAATAATAATAATAATAATAATAATAATAATCGTACAGAGAATAAGAATAATAATAATAATAATAATAATAATAATAATAATCGTACAGAGAATAAGAATAATACCAATCATATTATCACAATGAGTGATAGAGGTGAATGTACGGATGACTGTCTGTTAATTGACTGATCACTTCCTGACATTGACTTGCTGATGGTTTAGTGAGGGATACGTCAAAACTGGTCCACTTCACCTCTCTAGTCTCTTCTCCTATTAATAAACACAGTCAGTCTGTTAATGTGTGTATATTATTATTTTAATACAGTATAATAGGCATATAATATAAATAATAATAATTATATTATATTATTTTATTGATGATGCTTGTTTGTGTGTTAATTGTTCCAGGTGATGCTGGTTTTTGTACCAGTAAGTCATTACAGCTGCTAGGATGGAATGGGTGTAGTCTATCTTTTATCATGCATGTACGTGACAGTAAACAAAAATCAATTATACGTTTTATTAATATGTTGAAATCAATAATTATTGTCCCTCCATCTCTCTCTCTCTCTCTTTCTCTCTCTCTTTATAGTCCTTGGTCCATTATGCCAGCTAGTCAACTTCAAAGCACAAGCTAATGTAAGCATATACCATATACATGTATCTGGTAAATATCTGTTTTGAATTTTTGCATTTAAATCGTATTTCTCTCTTTCCACTCTTTCTCTTTTTTAGAGTAGAAGATTCTATATAATAACTTACAATCATACTGACAATGAATTGATTTTTGGTAGTTTTTATTACGTTTTGTGACTCTTTTTTATAAAGTTTTATTGTCAAACTCAATCACTGGTACTTCTACAATGGGATGTGAAAGTGTCTCTGTTATACAGAGGTGTCCTTCATGTGAAGGTTATTTTATACAGTAAGGAATGCAATTGGTACACTAGGTGCTGTCCATGAGGAGGTGTGCACTATAGAGAGTGTTTGTTAATAGAGGGTTTACTGTATTAATGGTATATTATGTGTGTGTAATAATATTAGTATCAAATAACTCACCTCCACCAGTTAATAGTATTTCTTTTATTTGAGTGTGTCCTCCTTCATTAGCTATCTCTACTGCACTCTTTCCTCTCTCATCTTTACTGTTAGGATCAGCTCCTAACTGCAGTAGCATTGATACTTCAAAACTATCACCAGCTTTAACTGATTCATGGAGTGAAATGTCAAAATTGTTATCGTCATTTCTTTTGATAGGAATCACTTTATTGTCAACAGAAACTTCCAATATTCCTAATCTACTCATTGAGTTTGTTTTGTTATTGATAGCATCAATAAGAGACTGTGATAGTGAGGTTGGTATTAACAGTGTAATAACAACTGAACCAATATGAATGTCCACTATAGTAGAAATATCTGCTACTTTATGCCCAAAGTAATATTCAAGTACTCTTTTAAATTTAGTTAGAGTCATTTCATCCCATATGCCATTGAGTTTAATAACGACTGGTTTTGTTTGATTGCTAATGGTTGGCGAGGCTACTGCTGGTGATGATGACAATTTCTCTTTGATTGTTGATCGTATGTGCTTCAACTGTGATAATTCTGAGAATTTATCAACACTATCAATGTATTGAATTAGTTTGGTATGAATATCATCTGATAAGGTGATAAAATGACGTACTAAACTTTTGAGCAATCCAAAATTTAAAAAGTCATAATGAGGTCTAATGGCAGTAAATATAGATTGCATGTTGATTTCTGATAACTTTAAATCTTGCTCCAAATATGTTTCTGCATGAAATGCAACCTCGTCTGCTTCTAATTTCTTGTTGGACACAAGTTTATTAAAATGTTTTCTTATTTCAGTTACAAGACGAATAAACTGCTGATGTAGTAATTCAATATTGCGAGCAACTACTTCCTTTGAACTGAGTTGTATTACAGTGGGACTAGAGTCAGGCTCAGTATGTGACTGGTGTGATGGCTGGACTAATTGTCCTGGTGCTGTTGGTAGAATGTAATTGGGTG
>NW_003547364.1:6840-9365 GCF_000090795.2 Amphimedon queenslandica | reverse complement strand
CATGATCAGGGGGCTAGATAACTTTGTTAGGAGGCTTGGTAGTGATGCAAGAGTCCAGGATTTGAGTAATTTTTTCTGAGCCCAGCCATGAGGGGGGTGCTCAAGCCCCCTCAGCTCCCCCCCTATATACGCCTATGTATATTCCCATTAGCATCTATATAATAATATTCATTCATTTAAAATTATTCAATACATCTGTATATGGTACACAAATCTATGAATCATGATCTATTTTAAATAATCAATTATTGTAACAGTATGTAACACTCACCAGTAGCAGTACTGTGTACATCATTGGTTCCTTTGATATCATTACCACTGATCATAGCATTACGTTCTATAGAATACACATACACAGTCAATACTAATACAATCAGTGATATTAACTTACTCTCTTGATCTAACTTGTCAGCTGCAGCATTCTCATTCATAGATTTAAGAGCATCTGACAGTGAGTCAAAGGTAGCTCCTCCTTTATTGTCAACATTATCAGCTCTACGCAACCATCTGGCAATGCATTCAATAAAACGATCTTCTACTTTTGAGTAGTTTTCTGCAATAGCCTCCAGTGAGTTTATGAGTAGTCCTAGTGTCAGTCCCAGTTTCTTCC
This sequence comes from Amphimedon queenslandica, assembly GCF_000090795.2. Taxonomy (NCBI): domain Eukaryota; kingdom Metazoa; phylum Porifera; class Demospongiae; order Haplosclerida; family Niphatidae; genus Amphimedon; species Amphimedon queenslandica. Next base: position 8,755 of record NW_003547364.1, on the reverse strand, counting down.
ATCTCCTCTGAGGGAAACCACATCTCTCCAATAGATCAACAACATCAATAAGTTGCTCTAAATAATAAGTATTATAAATCTAGTACTTATAATGGATATTACCTACTAATAGTCAAAGGAGAAGAGAAGAGAGAAGGAGGAGAGTAATCGTTGCTGCTCTTCGTCGCCATTGTTTACTTTTGTTTGCAGAAAGGTTAAGGTGGGGCTGGATAAGGGCGTGGCTCATTCACTAATTAATTAATTGCATTCCTCAAAGATGGCGGCAGAAAATAAGCACAAGAGAACATTAAGTGACCTTTCTCTTCTTCTCTTGAAGGTCCTTCACTAGCAGGAGACACTCCAGTGAAAACAAGCAACAGAGAAAGGAAGAGAAGAAGTACCAGAGAGTTTATTTCAGGAAGTGACCAAAGAAGATTACGCTGACATAATCAGTTCACACGAGCCAAGGAGATAATTTTGTTTTCGATTTTACTCTCTTCTCAGCTTCTATCAAAATCTGGTAAGCCAACGTTTATGTGGTGGGTGTGGGTTATTATTATTATTATCATATTTAATTAGATCTATGTCTCATAGAGTTCTTGCACTGTTGTACATGTAATCAATGGGAGGGTGTGGCTAAATTTGAGCTAAATTGTCCGCCATGTTTGGTGGCAAGAATGTACATGGAGGAATAGAGAGAATGGAGAAAAAATTTGAATAAATTCTGCAGTTGACATTTCAGGTTAGAGAAAGGTAGGAGAGTACATCATGCAAGAGCTCTATTGTGGATTACTGTATGAGTTTGTGAATTTGAGTGCTTTCAATTCACCTCCTAAAATATTTTAATGTACATGTGCACACGAATATTATTTATTTTTATAGAATGATAAATTAGTATCAAATTATTCTAAAAGTATTGAGACACTCAGAAAAATAACTCCGAAATCACCCCAAATTTTTATTACATTTTTTGATACATATTGATGTCCTTATGCTGTATAGCAAGTTTGAGTTGATTCTGACTTCAATTTTTCAAGTTACAGCCATTTTAATAAAATGCCAAAATTTTGAAAAATACTCAAGGCTATGGCCATGGTTTTTTCTAAATATGGCTTCAAAATCACCCCAAATTTTTATTACATTTTCTGATACATATTGATGTTCTTATGCTACACGTACAAATTGTACATGTATGTATAAAGTTTGAGGTGATTCCGACTTCCATTTTTCAAGTTACAGCCATTTTAATGAATTTCAAAATTTTGAAAAAATACCCAAGGCTATTATTAGTAACGCAGTAGCGTTACTAAGTAGGATTCATCCCCAAACAAAATGGCTGCCACGACTTTTGCAACCTTGCTATACCGGGAAAACGAGCTCCTATGTTTACCAGACTTCTTAGAGGACCTTATCTTCACCAGAGGACTCCATTGGTACCCATAGCATGGCTCTAGACCTTGTCTAAGGAGAAAAGCCAAAAATCGGCGAACCGGCCATTTTGTTTAGCTACCTTTTTTCATCTTCATCATCATCTTCTTCATCAAGTCCTGTCAATCCAGTTGTCGGTGTGTATCTCAGTATCAGTTGATGCTACAAGGATAATTCTTACACCAATCTACTCCAACAGTCTATGTGCAGGTCCATGTCCCATCAGATCATTCTTCAAGTAAGGAAAAAGTGATACTGTGACTGCTGGATCGAGCCATCTTAGCTGCACGCCGCCATTTTGTTAATTAAAGAAGCAAGTGCTCCAAAATTTGGGTGTGGTCGCACATGCTCAGATCTGCAGCTCTGGAAGAAGCAATTAATTTTTTCCCAAGCTATACTACTGCAATACTTTAGTGGAGGTTTCCAGCTAAAAGAAGGTATTAATCTTACATGTTACTGTTTTATCAAGTGTGTTATTTTATTTTATTTTAAAAAACAAACAATTAAT
>NW_003547364.1:3906-6713 GCF_000090795.2 Amphimedon queenslandica | reverse complement strand
TATAGATATTATAAAAAAATCAACACAAACAAGAACATAAAAAATTAAAAAAAACAAAGTTAATTCTGAACGACCAACAAAAATACGAAATGAAAATCCTACTCGTGACGCAAATTCTACTCTACATTGCAAGGTGATCCGTAATTCTTACATAATAACATTGAAAGTACAATGTACAGTAGAATTTGCATCACGAGTAGGATTTTCATTTTATGTTTTTGTTGGTCGTTCAGAATCCTACTTAACCTTGTTTTTTTAAATTTTTTATGTTTAGCCCATGGCTTTTTCCGAAAAATGGCTTCAAAATCAACCCCAATTTTAATTACATTTTCTGATACATGCATGTATTTCCAGTGAAATACAACCCCTATACGGTACTTTTTTGCATATTATCTTATTTTTATTTAGTTGTTGTGTGATTTCTTCATGTCAAGAGGTTTCAGTGAATTACCTCAAGTTACTGTTAATGGAGTTGTACTGGAGCTGGAGGATGAAGTAAGAGAAAGAATAAAGAGAGAGAGGGAGGGAGCAAGGGTATTCTACAAGAAAAGAGATAGTTACAGTATTAGTTATTAGATTTTTCTTTTAGGATCTTCAGAATGCAATAGTTAATGAAGTTCAGCATCAAACATCAGAAATACAGCAACTAGTTTATAGAGTAAGTGATACACTTGTACATGTACATTGTAACTTTCCTTTATATCTCCATCCTACTTGTACATGAAATCATGAATACTTTTTTATTACTTTATCGATAATTAATTGTAGTTTGTGCATCCATTATTACACTTCTCTCTCTCTCTCTCTCTTTCTCTCCCTCCCCAGAGAAGGATCACTGATTCTACTAATATTTACAATCATTTCATGTCCAAGCCTAATGTCCTCCAGCGGCTCAATAAACACGTAGCTAATCTTGATAGTTTAAAGGTTGATCTCAGTGGAGTCTGGTCAGGAGGAGACCTTCCTCTTACATTACTCACAAAGGCTCAACTCTCAGCTGCAGTCGCCACTCAAATGAACTATTTAACCAGCAAAGAAGGTATGTATATTATACCATAAAACTTTTTTGATTTTTTTTGTGCTGATTAAAATGTATCTTCAAAATAAAGTTGATTTTTTACTGATTAGCAACATTTTTACCCACAATTTTTGCAAAATGCAAAAAATTAAAGATGATTACAAATAATGAATAATGTAATTTTAGTAAAATTGTGGCGATTTAAATGTGTCTCTAATTTAAGTATTTTTTTTACTGATTAGCAAAATTTTATACCCTCAATTTTTTGCAAAAATTTATTCACAAATAATTTATTTTTTACTCTTTTTTGTCCCAAAAATTTATGTAGGTGAGTTTACTATGAAGCTAGTCAGTCTGTGGGTTGTGTCTGATTTGTCCACTTCCTCTGGTCGACAAATGATCTTGAATGTATTGAAATTTATGGTAAATTAATCCTCTTATTATTTACTTTATTTATTTATTTATGATTATTATTATTATTATTTAGACCACCCTAGGCGTGAATTGGAAAAGTTATGAATTTCATTAATTTTATATACAGTACCTGCCTACACATCATAATTGGCCGCCATTTTGGTTGGCAAGTTTATTATGGAAGTCAATGGAGGCACGAAGAAAATGCCTCACTTACCTGCTGTAGCTCTATCAATAGCTAAAAAGTGCTTGCTATAAGAAAGAACAGCTGCCTCTAAGCTTCTCCTGTCAAGGATTTGGTCAAATTTGGTCCAGAAATTTTAATACAGGTTTGTTTTTATGTCGGCCCGTTTGTTCTCCATTGAAAGTTGCCAACCAAAATGGTGGCCGGAATTTATTTCATCCTAAACCACGCCTTACAACCGTAAAAATTTCTAATAATCTTCCTACGCATTCAATTCTCGCCTAGGGTGGTCTATATATTTATTTATTTATTTATTAATCTATTTAACATATTGACAGAATGTGATGGTGGATTATTATCAGTTAGTAGTATATTTATACTTTATTGTTCTCATCTCTCTCCTCCTATCCTTTCTTTCATTTTCTCTCTTTTAGGAGCTTGTAGCTTTAAAAGACTCTCATGTATTTGATGTAAGTAATTTAATGTAATGCTTAAAAGTTGCCTGCAATTTTTATTACATTTTCTGATACACATTTATGTACTTATGCTGTGTAGAAAGTTTGAGCTGATTCTGACTTTAATTTTTCAAGTTATGACCATTTTAATAAAATCCCAAAATTTTGAAAAATACCCAAGGCTATAGCCCATGGTTTTTTCCAAAAAATGGCTCTGAAATCAACCCAAATTTTTATTACATTTTTTGATACATATTAATGTACCGTAAATGTTCAAATAAAAGCCCGGGCGTTTATTTCTTTACAGGACAAAAAAATTACGTAAAATAAAAAAAGAAAAAGCAAAACTGAGATTTGAACCCAGAACTCCAGGTTCCATGCACTCAGCTTAACAAGTTAGGCCATTTGGGACAGTCTAAAGATTGTGGTAGTTATATTGAGTAAAATATGCGTATCTATACTGGAAGATTCTTAGTACCAGGCATTTATTCAAGCCCGGCCTTTATTTGAACATTTACGGTACTTATGCTGTGTAGGAAGTTTGAGCTGATTCCGACTTCAATTTTTCAAGTTACGACCATTTTAATAAATGCCAAAATTCTAAAAAATACCTAAGGCTATAGCCCATTTTTTTCTGGAAAATGGCTCCGAAATCAACCCAAATTTTTATTACATTTTCTGATACATATTGATGTCCTTATGCTGTGTAGAAAGTTTGAGCTGATTCTGACGTAAG
>NW_003547364.1:0-3505 GCF_000090795.2 Amphimedon queenslandica | reverse complement strand
AACAAGTGAAGGTATTGAGATGCTACAGTACATTTCATTGTTCATGGAACACTTGACTCCATTCAGGTATACATGTACATGTACATGTTTTTGCATGTATAATGTAGTATATATGCATGTTTTATTATTAACAATAATAAAAGCACTATTATTAATTTATATATCAATCAATTATGCTATTTTGTCATTTGATTTTCACTATTTCTTATATATTATTTTTTAATTTAATACTTTATTACTATAATAAAACTAAGACTTAGATATAGAATAGAATATTATTGTTATTATTATCATTATTGTTATTGTTATTATTCATAGGTTGGGTGTGTTGTTTGTTGATGGTGGGTGTGGTCTAGAGCATGAGTCAGACAGCCTCAGTCAAGAGGTTATTTCTGCTTTTCGTTTAGTAACTAAAGAAAAAAGAAGAGCTGTCTGCTCTTTGCTTGGGCAATCTTGGTAAATTTTTTAATTATATATTATGATTATTATGAATTTATTTATTATTAGTTGCTGGAGGAGTATGAGGAGGAGTCTGATCTTAAGATTAGAGAAAGTTTGAAGAAAGAGTTTCCTGATTTGACTGTACCAGATCAATTGATTGATAAGGAATATTTAAAGGTTATTACATTTTCTAATATGTATTGATATCCTTTTGCTGTGTAGAAGGTTGGAGCTAATGCCGACTTCAATTTTTTAAGTTTCTGCCATTTTAAAAAATGAGCCAAAGTTTGAAAAATACCCAAGGCTTTAGCCCATAATTTTTTTCCAAAAAATGGCTCCACGATCACTTTCAATTTTTATTATATTTTTGATGCATATTGATTTCCTTATGCTGTGTAGAAAGTTTGAGCTGATTTCGACTTCAATTTTTCAAGTTACGACCATTTTAATAAAATGCCAAAATTCTGAAAAATTTCCAAGGCTATATATAACCCATGGTTTTTTTTCGAAAAATTACTCCGAAATCAACCCAAATTTTTATTAAATTTTCTGATACATATTGATTTCTTTATGCTATATAGAAAGTTTGAAGTGATTCTGACTTCAATTTTTCAAGTTACGACCATTTTAATAAAATGTGACCATAATTGACAAAAGGTACCTTATGGCGGTTAGTGAAATTTGTCTTTATAGCCACAAAATGCAACTTTCTGAGCTCCATTTCTTATAAAATTACTCCACAGGATGCAAAAAGTTATTATGTAACTTTTAGAAACAATGGTTGTTGCACAAAGAACTCACAGGTTGATATTTTCCATTATATTGATGAATTTTAAAATCCGCCATAAGGTACCTTTTTTCAATTATGGTCACAAATGCCTAAATTTTGAAAATTACCCAAGGCTATAGTCCATGGTTTTTTCTGAAAAATGGCTCCAAAATCAACCCAAATTTTTATTACATTTTCTGATACATGCATGTATTTCCAGTAAAATACAGCCCCTGTACTGTACATTGTTGCATATTATCTTATTTTTATTTAGTTTTCATGTGATTTCTTCATGTCAAGAGGTTTCAGTGAATTACCTCAAGTTACTGTTAATGGAGTTGTACTGGAACTGGAGGACGAAGTAAGAGAAAAAACAAAGAGAAAGAGAGAGGAGGGAAGGAGGAGGGAGGGAGGGAGGGTATTCTACAAGAAAGGAGATACATGTAGTTACAGTATCAGTTATTAGATTTGTCTTTTAGGATCTTCAGAATGCAATAGTTAATGAAGTTCAGCATCAAACATCAGAAATACAGCAACTAGTTTATAGAGTAAGCGATATATATCTTTATCCTACTTGCACATGAAATCATGAATACTTTTTTACTGCTTTATCGATAATTAATTGTAGTTTGTACATCCATTATTACACTTCTCTCTCTCTTTCTCCCCCAGAGAAGGATCACTGATTCTACTAATATTTACAATCATTTCATGTCCAAGCCTAATGTCCTCCAGCGGCTCAATAAACACGTAGCTAATCTTGATAGTTTAAAGGTTGATCTCAGTGGAGTCTGGTCAGGAGGAGACCTTCCTCTTACATTACTCACAAAGGCTCAACTCTCAGCTGCAGTCGCCACTCAAATGAACTATTTAACCAGCAAAGAAGGTATGTATACTATACTATGAAAATAATTTTTGTGGTCATTTAAATGTATACGTATCTTCGAAACAAAGTTTATTTTTTACTGATTTGCAAAATTTGTAGCCATATTTTTTGCAAAATGCCAAAAATTAAGGACGGTTAAAATAATAAAGTAATTTTAGTAATTTTAAAATTGTAGTGATATTAATGTGGCTCTATTTTAAGTGTTCTTTACTGATTAGCAAAATTTCTTACCCTCAATTTTTTTGCAAAATTTCGTTCACAAATAATTCATTTTATACTTGTTTTATTCCCACAATATTTTCATTGCACCCTAATTTATGTCCTTTTACCTTTCATTGTCAGGTGAGTTTACTATGAAGCCAGTCAGTCTGTGGGTTGTGTCTGATTTGTCCACTTCCTCTGGTCGACAAATGGTCTTGAATGTTTTGAAATTTATGGTAAATTAATCCTCTTATTATTTACTTTATTTAATTATTTATTTATTATTATTATTTAGTTTGTTTGTTTATTTATATGAATACGTTTACATGTATCTCATTATTGTCTTTATTTGTGTTGTTTATTTATTTTATTATTACTGTTATTTACTTATTTATTTATTTACATTATTAGGAGACTAAAGATACAGTTCGTGTTGGTATTATTGATAATCCCTCCTCCTCCTCTCTCTCTCTTATCCATCAACTATCAGTCTCCATTATACAATCACAGAGACCTTCAGTAGCCATACAATCACTCACTCCTCTATTATCACTGGAGGATGGGCGGGGCTTAGAAAATGAGGAGGAGCTTGTTGGTCTTTTTAAAGATATAGAGGTACTGGATATCTGAAAATATTTGAGAAACGTTTTGCAATTTTTTGCAATTTAAATTTTATTTAACTTCAGTTTAATTAAGTGAAATTTAATTCTGATACTCGTTAAATTGATGCATTTTTAATTTCCTTTATTGTTATTTTGTAGAAGTTTAAAATGGCCGCCTTTGAGAAGAGAATGAAGGAGTTAGGGTCTTCAAGTGTTTTTGAGTATCAGAGAGAGTTCCTGAAGAGGGTACTCCAATTAGAGCCCGGGGCATCAGCCATACTGAGCAATGGGAGGGTAAGCATTAATTAAATTGTTATTATTGTTTCATGTACAATGTAGTCCAAAAGAATTACAGTATTTCACTGATAGAAGTGTAGTACTTCCCCATAACTGCATCATTACTTATGGTACTTCAAATTTAGGAATATTTGAATGTTTGTTTGATATCCTAATTCCCTATAAGTTAAAACTGATAGTACATCTAACATAAAGGTGCATGTATTTTTAAGCATAATGTAGTTATGTGTACATTTATTTATTAATTTATTTTTTCCAGTTGATTGGTCCTTTGGGTCCTAAGGAGTCATTCATTTTTGATGATTTGGA
>NW_003547363.1:15814-20181 GCF_000090795.2 Amphimedon queenslandica | reverse complement strand
ATTGAGTGAGCTGATTATTGTCTATGTAGTGAGATTACTCATTTTCTGATAGGCAGTAATGGCAGAAAACACAAGTCCAGAGCCTATCACTGTGACTTGTGAGGTTTGTTCAGAGTATTACACTGAGCCCCTCATGCTTCCCTGTCTTCACTCATTCTGTAAGAAGTGTCTAATAAAAGCTAAAGAGAAGCAATGTAGTGCTGATGCCTCATTGAAGTGTCCAACGTGTGACACTAGCGTTAATTTACCTGATGGTAAAATTGAAGGCCTCACTCAAAACCTTTGGTTTGAACATAAATCAAAAGAGGCTTCGATCTAAAAGAAGATTGTTAGTAAAGAAGCAATATCGTGCGATAAATGTAGCGTTGATGATTCCAGTGATGCAGCTGTTGTGTATTGCTGTGATTGTGGCCAGTTTCTGTGTGATCTTTGCAAGAAAGTTCATAAGCGAAGCAAGAAAGAAGCCAACCATGAGCTGGTTGATCTAGGCATAAAAGAATCTTTCGAATTGCCTGTTATCAAGCACAATGAAAAATGCTGCCCACGACACCCAAGAGAAGAGCTACTGTATTATTGCAAAGATTGCGAAAAATTAGTTTGTCGTAATTGCCTCCCTATTAAGCATAAAGATCATGATTGCGTTGAGCACATTGATGAAGGTGAAGCAGCACGTAAAGCATTAAAGGAAAGTGTTGCTAGTTGTGATGGAGTCATTCCTCTAGTCACTGAAGCTATTGCTAATGGAGAGAAGATGCTAGAGCAGATAGCAACACATAAAGAAGAAGTAAGCAAGGAAATCAAGGAAACATTTGAAGAGCTTAAAGCTGTTTTAGATAAGAGATGCAATAATCTACTAATGGAGACAGAAGAGATTGCTAGTGCTAAGATGAATTCTATCAAGAAGCAGTTGGATGGGTTTTGTAAACTGGTAAAACATGTTTCTCATGGTCGTCATTTTGCATCATCAGTAAGTGAGCGTACTGATCCAGGTGAAGTTCTCAGTGTTAAGAAGCTAATCACCAATCAACTAGAGGAATGCATTGAAGAGTGTAAGAAACTACCTCTAGAAATAGAAGACAAAGGAGCCATTTTAACATGTCTAGATACACCTACTTTAAGTAAAGAAATCAATGAGTTTGGAAGTGTCTCTGAGGTAGATATAGCTGCATACTCCATTGATAGTGGGTTAGCTATTCCATTGGCAACAGTAAAGAAAGAAAGGAAATTCAAAGTGGCTCTACCAGCAGGCATTGATAAAGCAGCAAGCTATTTGAAGCCTTCATTTATCAAAAGTGATGGTAGTAAAGAGGAGGGTAGAGTTGTTATAGTTAATGATAACAACACAGCCATTGTATCATGCACACCTCAAAGTATTGGTGGATATGAACTATCAGTGACTATAAGAGGTCACCATATTAAAGGTAGTCCTTATCAACTGTCAGTAAAAGCATCGAGAGACTATACCACACTAACTAACCAGAGATCCTTTAATGTGGGGAATAATACTTATGGTGTTGCTGTTCATACTAATGGTGAAGTATTTGCTAGTAGCATGGGTGGGTTTGTTCAGGTATTTAGTGAGGATGGTACAGCAGTAAGAAGGATTGGATCTAAAGGTAATGGTGATGGAGAGTTTGGATGTCCTTGGGGTTTATTGCTGGTAGGAGACAGGCTCTATGTGTCTGATAATAATCTTAGTTGTGTGCAGTATTTTTCAGCTACTACTGGTCAGTATATTGATCAGTTTGGTAGTTATGGTAACAAAAATAGAGAATTTTCTCGTCCTCTTGGTATGTCTACTGATGGTAAAGGTAATATATTCGTAGCTGATTTCAACAACAAAAGAGTACAAGTGTTTAAAGAAAATAGTACATTTGTACAACCCATACAATGTGATGGTACTGCATCTGATGTAGCAGTTGATAATGAAGGAAAGATACACTTTACCATTAGTGATCAAAATCATGTTCAAGTCTTCTCTCCTGATGGTAAAACTCATCTTGATACATACAATGATCCAGCTGGTAACTTTAATTATCCTGATGGTATTGCTATTGATGATGAAGGATATATCTTTGTATCAACTAACAATGGCTATATTCATGTATTGAGTCCTGACAGGAAACAAGTCAAATTAATCTCAGGATTATCTGCTCCATGGGGTGGAGCACTGGATAAGGATGGATATATCTATGTAGCCGAATATAACAACAGTCGTATAGTAAAATATTAAAGTAGTCGTTTAATAACACTGAATAAACACTTACACTAGAAAAATAATCTTACAATTTTTAGCATGAAATGAACTCTTGTCACTCCCTATCTCTTTTCCCTTCAATCTCTTATACACACTCTCTCTCCTCTCTACTTTAAGTTATTATTAGATTCAAAAATTTTGAAAATACAGGAAAATTAGAGAAAATCACAATAATTTATCATCATGATTACACTATTACATACACATGTTTCTAGTGTACACTATAATACATTATACATATGTTTTATACATCATAGTTAGATCACTAGATGAATCAGCACCTGATGATAAACTGGGTCTACTCTCTCTTCCATTTCTATTTGAATTTAAACTAGTTGTTTTAATATAATCACGTCAATATGCCACTGCTAATGACTGACGTCTTGACACAATATTAACCAGTGTTGCTGGTACTCTTCCCATATCAACCTATTCAATGTACCTCATGTTTGACTCCACCCACAACCACACCCACCTGTACAAGATACATGAGTTCTGTGAGTAGTTTTTCTTTATAGCGATAAGGTTCGATGACCCACCCACTTGTCATGACCTAGTAATGTAGGGTCTTTAATCATCAGTTCACAATAATGGAGGTTACTCTCTCCAAATCTTAGCTTTAATAACTCAAGGTTCCATAGCCATTGAAGTTACGAGAAATAGAAAAAAGAAATTAGTAAAAGAGAGATAATTATTACCATATAGCTGAAAAGTTTCGTGGCCAAAAACTTTCGTGGTTTTCGTGGTTTAGAAGGACACCACGAAATTAAAAACCACAAATAATTTTAATTATTATCGAAAGGGTGTGGTATTATAGCAAATTAATGAGAGGTGTGGCTGCTTCAATGATGATCCACGAAAATAAAAACCATGAATAGGCCAGGAACCTCCGAACCACAAAAGTTTTTTGCCACGAAACTTTCCGGCTATATGGTATGAGCATTGATAATATTGTTGGGGTATTACTTCTCTTGTAACATCATAGTCAACTGATAGTAATAATACTCATTCACGAATAGATCCTGACCACCATAGATGTGAACCAATGAGCTAAAAATAGAAATACATGTACAGTAACTGTGTGGAGCTCATAATTCAGTAATCTGTTATCAGAATCACCTCAAACTTGCTACGCAGCATAAGGACACCAATGTGTATCAGAAAATGTATTAAAAATTGGGGGTAGTTTTTTGGCCATTTTTCAGGAAAAAGCATGGGCTATAGTACAGGGTATTTTTCAGAATTTGGCAATTTTCTTAAAATGGTCGTAAATTCAAAAATTTAAGTCAGAATCAGCTCAAACTTTCTACATAGCATAAGGACATCAATATGTATAAGAAAATGGGGGTAATTTTTTGGCCATTTTTCAGAAAAAAACTATGGGCTACAGCCTTGGGTATTTTTTCAGATTTTGGCAAATTTCTTAAAATGGACCTAACTTTAAAAATTTGAGTTTGAATCGGCTCAAACTTTCTACATAGCACAAGGACATTAATATGTATCAAAAATTTGAGACGACTTTTAAACCATTTTTTGGAAAAAGCATACACCATAGTACATGCTTTTTTCATCTATTTATGAATGATACAGAACATTAATATTCTCTTCCTCTTACATCATTATATCTGAAGTTTGCCGACTTTTTGACAACTTCACTATTCAAACACAATCATAATAATAAAAATAATAATAATAATTGATTCTATTTTATTATTAATTTCTTTTTCTTTGTCTCTCTTTTCTTGTCCAGTGTTTTCTTCGTTTTGTTTTGTTCACTTCCCTGCTGTTGTTGCTTTTGTTTAATGATAATAATAATAATAATAATAATAATAATAATAATAATAATAAATATATTCTTACTAGGGTCGGCATCTACTGGATCTGGTTCCCAAGCCTCAAAGTCCTGATCAGGATCATCATACTCATCAGAAAGATCAAGCAACACAGTCTCACCTTTCACCAGCTCCTACAGCACAAGTCATGTGACCATCACATGACCAAATACATGTACATGTACCACCGAAAGGTCGTTGTTACTATCATCAATCAAACTGGCAATAATCATGTCACTGTATCACTTCGAGTCCTGTGATTATAAAAGGTATAAAAG
>NW_003547363.1:1837-15804 GCF_000090795.2 Amphimedon queenslandica | reverse complement strand
AACTGGTTAATTAATTTTAATAATACCTCAGATACGCTTTGACTGGTTCACATACTCTTTCCAATACAACACCAGTTGGGTCCAGTAGCTTTAGACTATGAACTGAAGAGATGTACTGGGTAATGATATCAGATGTATTAGCACCATGGTAGAGTAACCTACTCTCATAACTGGTGGGGGAAAAATAAAATATTAGAATCATAAATAATAATAATTATTATTGCTATTATTAAAAATTTTAATAGATCAAATGATACTAAACAATAAAAATAACACATTCGTAAAAATTATTTAATTTATTAGAAGAGAAAATGGATTGGTTACATGCAAATTTAAGTCTAACACTTTAGTTAATGATTCCATGAGCTCTTCTCTCAAATCAACGTGACGCAAGCACTCACGCAAATCAACCAGCGCTGATTCTGAATCAGGGAAATCAACAATAATATTAAACAATTCACAAATCCTAAGCAAAGAAAGCTGAAACATACATGTACATGTAATACCGTAATCGTCCATAGCAATTGTATATGTGATGTAATATCCTACCAGACCACTCCTTACTAATGTCACCTAATAACAATAATAATAATAACATTATTTCTCTTACAAAATAACAATGACTTAATTAACCTATTATTTTCTAACTAACTTAATTTTACCAATTCTAATACTTTATTGATGATATTCTAGACTTGTTGCCTGTTCCTTTATAATAATAATAATAATAATAATAATAATAGTAAGAATAATGTCCATTACCATATATGGCATTGAGCAAACCGCTTAATAAATCCTGAAGTTCTTCGGTGACCACACCCAACAAACTCTCATCAAATACTGTCCGAGCAGAGATCAGTTACATAATCTTTAACCTTAAAACCACACCCACATTAATAAGCAATATCAGACACGCCCACTTTATTCTCAATGGGAAGGATGGTAGAATGAGATAGGAATCTGCAAGGAACAATAATTTAGCTACCAAAGACTGAAACTCTTTCCAGTACTAAAGTTGGTCAGTATGGGTCTCAGTCTCCATTTCTTCTCCCTCTCTCTTGTTCTCCTCTAGTAAATATCCTGAATAAAGTTAATCTAATTAGAAATAAGCAATAAAATTAAGTTACCTTTTCAAATTCTACACAAAATGCCTCCATTTGACACGTGGTTATACTATACTAATTTTTCAATCGTTTTACTGATCCGTAAATTTTGCGGGGGTGTTGGGCCTGCATGCTTCACTAATAAAGATTCATCTTTCTTGTTTCTTCAGTCAAGACTACAAAAACAGCGCAAGAATTAGTGAGTTAATCATTGTCATTATTGTCAATAATATTTCTCATAGGCAGCAATGGCAAAAAACACCAGTCCAGCTATCACTATGACTTGTGAGGTTTGTTCAGAGTATTACACTGAGCCCCTCATGCTTCCCTGTCTTCACTCATTCTGTAAGAAGTGTCTAATAAAAGCTAAAGAGAAGCAAGGTAGTGCTGATACCTCATTAAAGTGTCCAACGTGTGACACTAGTGTTAATTTACCTGATGGTAAAATTGAAGGCCTCACTCAAAACCTTTGGTTTAAATTGAACATAAATCAAAAGAGGCTTCGATCAAAAAGAAGATCGTTAGCAAGGAAGTGATACTGTGTGATAAATGTAGCGTTGATGATTTCAGTGATGCAGCTGTTGTGTATTGCTGTGATTGTGGCCAGTTTCTGTGTGATCTTTGCAAGAAAGTTCATAAACGAAGCAAGAAAAAAGCCAATCATGAGTTAATCAGTCTAGAAACAAAGGAATCCCGTATTGAACTGTCTGCTATTAATTACGGAGCTGTTTACTGTGCACGACATCCAGAAAAGCTGATATACTACTGCAACGACTGCAATAAATTAGTTTGTCAGATTTGTCTTAACATTCACCATAAAAGTCACAATTACAATTATTACCTAGATGAGGGTGATGCAGCATGTGAAGCATTAAAGCAAAGTGTTGCTAGCTGCAATGGGGTTATTCCTCCAGTCACTGAAGCTATTGCTAATGGAGAGAAGATGCTAGAGCAGATAGCAACACGTAAAGAAGAAGTAAGGCAGGAAATCAAGGAAACGTTTGAAGAGCTTAAAGCTGTTTTAGATAAGAGATGTAATGATCTACTAATGGAGACAGAAGAGATTGCTAGTGCTAAGAGGAATTATGTCAAGAAGCAGCTGGATAGGTTTCATAAACTGGTAAAACAGGTTTCTCATGGTCGTTATCTTGCATCATCAGTGAGTGAGCGTACTGATCCAGGTGAAGTTCTCAGTGTTAAGAAGCTAATCACCAATCAACTAGAGGAATGCATTGAAGAGTATAAGAAACTACCTCTAGAATTAGAAGAAAAGGGAGCCATTTTAACACATCTAGATACATCTTCTTTAAGTAAAGAAATCAATGAGTTTGGAAATGTCTCTGAGGTAGATATAGCTGCATACTCCATTGATAGTGGGTTAGCTATTCCACTGGCAACAGTAAAGAAAGAAAGGAAATTTAAAGTATCTCTACCAGCAGGCATTGATAAAGCAGCAAACTATTTGAAGGCTTCTTTTATCAAAAGTGATGGGAGTAAAGAGGAGGGTAGAGTTGTTATAGTTAATGATAACAACACAGCCATTGTATCATGCACACCTCAAAGTATTGGTGGATATGAACTATCAGTGACTATAAGAGGTCACCATATTAAATGTAGTCCTTATCAACTGTCAGTAAAAGCATCAAGAGACTATACCACACTAACTAACCAGAGATCCTTTAATGTGGGAAAAACTACTACTGGTGTTGCTGTTCATACTAATGGTGAAGTATTTGCTAGTAGTAATGGTGGGTTTGTTCAGGTATTTAGTGAGGATGGTACTGCAGTAAGAAAGATTGGATCTAAAGGTGATGTTAATGGACAGTTTGATTGGCCTTGGGGTTTATTGCTGGTAGGAGATAGGCTCTATGTGTCTGATAATTATCTTCATCGTGTGCAGTATTTCTCAGCTACTACTGGTCAGTACATTGGTCAGTTTGGTAGTAAAGGTAATGGAAATGGACAATTCTATCATCCTCGTGGTATGTCTACTGATGGTAAAGGTAATATATTAATAGCTGATTTTAACAACAAAAGAGTACAAGTGTTTAAAGAAGATGGTACATTTGTACAAGTCATACAATGTGATGATGGTGCCACTGATGTAGCAGTTGATAATGAAGGAAAGATTCACGTTATTATTCGTGATCAAAATCATGTTCAAGTCTTCTCTCCTGATGGTAAAACTCATCTTGATACATACAATAATCCAGCTGGTAACTTTAAATATCCTTATGGTATTGCTATTGATGATGAAGGATATATCTTTGTATCATGTAACAATGGTTATCTTCATGTACTAAGTCCAGACAGAAAACAAGTCAAATTAATCTCAGGATTATCTAATCCATGGGCTGTAGCACTGGACAAGGATGGATATATTAATTTTGCTGAATATAACAACAGTCGTATAATGAAATATTGAAGCAGTTATTCAATAAAACTGCAATAAACTGCATGTAGAAAAGAATCTTCATAAAATGATGTTTTGTCACTCTTTATCTCTTTTCCCTTCCATCTCTCTTTCACACACAGAATTCTCTCCCTCCCCCTTTCTCTCTCCTCTCTACTTTAAGTGACTATTAATTATTATTGCTATTAATAGATTAATTTGATTCAAAATTTTGAAAATAAGAAAAGTTGAAAATCTCAAAATATCATTATATACTAGTAGATACACATGTTCCTAGTGTACAGTATAATACATTATATATATGTTTTATACATCATAGTTAGATCACTAGGTGGATCAGTACCTGGTAATAAACTGGGTCTACTCTCTCTTCCATTTCTATTGAATTTAAACTAGTTGTTTCTAAATAATCACGTAAATATGCAACTGCTAATGGCTGAGTCTTGACACAATATTAACCAGTTTTGCTGGTACTCCTCCCATATCAACCTATTCAATGTACACCATGTTTGACTCCACCTACAACCACACCCACCTGTACAAGATACGCGACTTGTGAGTAGTTTTTTTATAGCGATAAAGTTCGATGACCCACCCACTCGTCATGACCTAGTAATGTAGGGTCTTTAATCATCACTTCACAATAATGGAGGTTACTCTCTCCAAATCTTAGTTTTAATAACTCAAGGTCCGTAGCTATTGAAGTTACAAGAAATAGAAAAAAAAATTAGTAATAAGATGAGCATTGATAATATTATTGGGGTCTTACTTCTCTTATAACATCATAGTCAAGTGATAGCAATAATACTCATTCACCAATAGATCCTGATCACCATAAATGTGAACCAATACGCTAAAAATAGAAATACATGTACAGTAACTGTGTGGAGCTCATAATTCAGTAATCAGTTATCAGAATCAGCTCAAACTTGCTACGCAGCATAAGGACATCAATGTGTATCAGAAAATGTAATAAAAATTGGGGGTGGTTTTTTGGCCATTTTACAAGGTATTTTCTAATTTTGGCAAGTTTTTTTAAATGGCCATAACTTTAAAAATTTAAGTCGGAATCATTTCAAACTTTCTACACAGCATAAAGACATTAATATGTATCAGAAAATGTAATAAAATTGGAGATGTTTTTTGGCCATTTTTCAGAAGAAAGCATGGGCTACTGTATATATAGTACAGGGTATTTTTCAGATTTTGGCAATTCTTTAAAAATGGCCGTAACTTGAAAAATTTAAGTTGGAATCAGCTCAAACTTTCTGCACAGCATAAGGACATTAATATGTATCAGAAAATGTAATAAAAATTGGAGGTGTTTTTTCGGCCATTTTTCAGAAGAAAGCATCGGCATTTTTCTGATTTAACTTGAAAAATTCAAGTCGGAATCGGCTCAAGCTTTCTACACAGCATAAGGACATCAATATGTATCAAAAATTTGAGACGACTTTTAAGCCATTTTTTGGAAAAAAAGCATGCACCATAGTATATGCTTTTTTCGTGTATTTATAAATGATACATAACGTCAATACATTCATTAACTATCAATCTAATAGGGACAAAGCTCACTAAAAGAACTCCTATTGATCTGTGTATTTAATTATATTAAACACAATACAGGTAAAGGAATGGTACATTCACACTATGGCCAATACTATGCCTTTATAATCTTCTATATTGAGGTACATGTATTGTGCATGCATAACTGAGTAAAGTAACAAATCATGAGAAGCTAACCTTCTTTTTAATTTGGTATTGATATGAAGGCGGTAATGTGTATTTCTTATTAACATAAACTGGATCCAGTGACAAGTATTGATGATGATTATGAACAATTTGTAACACATCAGACAGTACACTAACTTCAGTCAATGGCTCAATGCTTGCCTGCAATAAAGACAAAACTAATAATAAAGTTTAACTATCCTTTGTGTATGCAATACATTGATACAGGATTCATACTCTTGTTTATACAAATACATGTATTTATGTACTTGAGTTTTGAGTGTGTGAATTCCCATGGCCAGCGATGACTTGGTTTCTTAGTTGTAGGACCAGAAACTCGGGCCCTCCTCTTGTTTCTTCTTTCCTTCTTCTCAGTCTGCCATTATCATCATCAGTTCTCTCTTCTCTAAAGTCAACAAGTTGAGCTAATTCACTTAGTTTCTGAGAGAGAGAAGGTCTCCTACAAATAAATACATATATGTGTATGCGTAGTCTCTAATATCTATGGTGTATGTGAGTATTCTAGTGTATTTTACATATACATACATAACTGCATCATTTGCAAAAGTATTTTTATGATTAATTTATCCCATTTTAATGACTGCTACCCTTAATATATCTCTTCTCCATCATAGTTGATCTCCTTGACTCTTGTAGTATGGAGTGATTCCACTGAGACCTTGAAACCAGCATCACCGTTGGACGTACGCCATGTGTGACTTCACTTGTGGGCGGATCAAGACCAATTAAAATATTGCGGGGGTGTTGGCAACAAAAGTCACGCAAGCAAGGGCGGGGCTCATAGACAAGCAAAGGAAGAGAAGCAGATACATTTGAAGCAACAGCAATTACAGCTTAAGTAAGTTAAATATTATTAGTTACCAGAAGATTATTCACTTTCTCATAGGCAGCAATGGCAGAAAACACAAGTCCAGCTATCACTATGACTTGTGAGGTTTGTTCAGAGTATTACACTGACCCCCTCATGCTTCCCTGTCTTCACTCATTCTGTAAGAAGTGTCTAATAAAAGTTAAAGAGAAGCAAGGTAGTGCTGATACCTCATTAAAGTGTCCAACGTGTGACACTAGCGTTAATTTACCTGATGGTAAAATTGAAGGCCTCACTCAAAACCTTTGGTTTGAACATAAATCAAGAGATGCTTCAATAAAAAAGAAGATTGTTAGTAAAGAAGCAATATCATGCGATGAATGTAGCGTAGATGATTCCAGTGATGCAGCTGTTGTGTATTGCTGTGATTGTGGCCAGTTTCTGTGTGATCTTTGCAAGAAAGTTCATAAGCGAAGCAAAAAAAAACCAATCACAAGTTGATTGATCTACTAACAAAGGAATCCATTGAACTGCCTACTATTAATTACGAGGCTGTTTACTGTGCACGGCATCCAGAAAAGTTGACATACTACTGCAACGATTGCAATAAATTAGTTTGTCAGATTTGTCTTAACATTCACCATAAAAGTCACAATTACAATTTTTACCTAGATGAAGGTGATGCAGCACGTGAAGCATTAAAGGAAAGTGTTGCTAGTTGTGATGGAGTCATTCCTCCAGTCACTGAAGCTATTGCTAATGGAGAGAAGATGCTAGAGCAGATAGCAACACGTAAAGAAGAAGTAAAACAGGAAATCAAGAAAACGTTTGAAGAGCTTAAAGCTGCTTTAGATAAGAGATGCAATGATCTACTAATGGAGACAGAAGAGATTGCTAGTGCTAAAAGAAATTCTGTGGAGAAACAGTTGGATGGGTTTCGTAAACTGGTAAAACAGGTTTCTCATGGTCGTCATCTTGCATCATCAGTGAGTGAGCGTACTGATCCAGGTGAAGTTCTGAGTGTTAAGAAGCTAATCACTAATCAACTAGAGGAATGCATTGAAGAGTATAAGAAACTACCTCTAGAAATAGAAGAAAAAAGAACCATTTTAACACGTCTAGATACGTCTACTTTAAATAAAGAAATCAATCAGTTTGGAGGTGTCTCTGAGGTAGATCCAGCTGCATGCTCCATTGATCGTGGGTTAGCTATTCCACTGGCAACAGTAAAGAAAGAAAGGAAATTTAAAGTGGCTCTACCAGCAGGCATTGATAAAGCAGTAAGCTATTTGAAGGGTTCCTTTATCAAAAGTGATGTTAGTAAAGAGGAGGGTAGAGTTGTTATAGTTAATGATAACACCACAGCCATTGTATCATGCACACCTCAAAGTATTGGTGGATATGAACTATCAGTGACTATAAGAGGTCACCATATTAAAGGTAGTCCTTATCAACTGTCAGTAAAAGCATCAAGAGACTATACCACACTAACTAACCAGAGATCCTTTAATGTGGGGAATGGTAGTTACGGTGTTGCTGTTCATATTAATGGTGAAGTATTTGCTAGTAGCATGGGTGGGTTTGTTCAGGTATTTAGTGAGGATGGTACTGCAGTAAGAAGGATTGGATCTAAAGGTAATGGTGATGGACAGTTTGATTACCCTTGGGGTTTATTGCTGGTAGGAGACAGGCTCTATGTGTCTGATCATAATCTTCATCGTGTGCAGTATTTCTCAGCTACTACTGGTCAGTATATTGGTCAGTTTGGTCATCAAGGTAATGGAAATGGACAATTCTGTTATCCTATTGGTATGTCTACTGATGGTAAAGGTAATATATTAGCAGCTGAGTACAGCAACAATAGAGTACAAGTGTTTAAAGAAGATGGTACATTTGTACAAGTCATACAATGTGATGGTAATGCAACTGATGTAGCAGTTGATAATGAAGGAAAGATACACATTACCATTCAAAGTCAACATCACGTTTAAGTCTTCTCTCCTGATGGTAAAACTCATCTTTATACATACAATAATCCATCTGGTAACTGTAATAGTCCTGGTGGTATTGCTATTGATGATGAAGGATATATCTTTATATCATGTAACAATGGGTATCTTCACGTACTGAGTCCTGACAGGAAACAAGTCAAATTAATCTCAGGATTATCTAATCCATGGGGTGTAGCACTGGATAAGGATGGATATATTTATGTTGCTGAATATAACAACAGCCATATAATGAAATATTAAAGTAGTCGTTCAATAACACTGGAATAAACTAGACACACTAGAAAAATAACCTTACAACCTTTATAGTATGAAATGAACTCTTGTCACTCTCTATCTCTTTTTCCTTTAATCTCTTATACATACTCTCTCTCCTCTCTATTTTAGTTATTATTAGATTCAAAAATTTTGAAAATACAGGAAAAGCAGAGAATATCACAATATCATCATTATTATAGTAATACATACACATGTTCCTAGTGTACAGTATAATACATCATACATATGTTTTATATATCATAGTTAGATCACTAGGTGAATCACTACCTGATAATAAATAAACTGGGTCTACTCTCTCTATCAATTTAAACTAGTTGTTTCTAAATAATCACGTAAATATGCAACTGCTAATGGCTAACATCTTGACACAATATTAACCAGTGTTGCTGGTACTCCTCTCATATCAACCTATTCAATGTACATCATGTTTGACTCCACCCACAACCACATCCACCTGTACAAGATACGTGACTTGTGTGAGTAGTTTTTCTTTATAGGGATAAGGTTCGATGACCCACCCACTCATCATGACCTAGTAATGTGAGTCTTTAATCATCACTTCACAATAATGGAGGTTACTCTCTCCAAATCTTAGCTTTAATAACTCAAGGTTCCGTAGCTATTGAAGTTACGAGAAATAGAAAAACAGAAAATAGTAAAAGAGAGATAATTATTATGAGCATTGATAATATTATTGGGGTATTACTTCTCTTGTAGCATCATAGTCAAGTGATAGTAATAATACTCATTCAGGAATAGATCCTGATCACCAAAGATGTGAACCAATAAGCTAAAAATAGAAATACATGTACAGTAACTGTGTGGAGCTCATAATTCAGTAATCTGTTATCAGAATCAGCTCAAACTTTCTACATAGCATAAGGACATTAACATGCTTCAGAAAATGTAATAAAAAAATGGGGGTAATTTTTTGGTCATTTTTCAGAAAAAAGCATGGGCTATAGTTTTGGGTATTTTTCAGATTTTGGCAAATTTTTTAAAATGGCCGTAACTTGAAAAATTTAAGTCGGAATCGGCTCAAACTTTCTACATAGCATAAGGACATTAATATGTATCAGAAAATGTAATAAAAATTGGAGGTGTTTTTTGGCCATTTTTCAAAAAAACTATGGGCTATAGCCTTGGGTATTTTTCAGATTTTGGCAAATTTCTTAAAATGGATCTAACTTAAAAAATTTAAGTCGGAATCAGCTCAAACTTTCTACATAGCATAAGGACATTAATATGTATCAAAAAATGTAATAAAATTGGAGGTGTTTTTTTGGCCATTTTTCAAAAAAAAACCATGGGCTATAGCCTTGGATATTTTTTCAGATTTTGGCAAATTTTTTAAAATGGCCGTAACTTGAAAAATTTAAGTCGGAATTGGCTCAAACTTTCTACATAGCATAAGGACATTATTAATATATATCAGAAAATGTAATAAAAATTGGGGGTTATTTTTTGGTCATTTTTCAGAAAAAAGCATGGGCTATAGTTTTGGGTATTTTTCAGATTTTGGCAAATTTTTTTAAATGGCCGTAACTTGAAAAATTGAAGTCGGAATCGGCTCAAACTTTCTACATAGCATAAGGACATCAATATGTATCAAAAATTTGAAGCAACTTTTAAGCCATTCTTTGGAAACAAGCATGCACCATAGTACATGCTTTTTTCATCTATTTATGAATGATACATAAAATTAATATTCTCTTCCTCTTACATCATTATATCTGAAGTTTGCTATTCAAACACAATCATAATAATAACAATAATAATAATAATAATAATAATAATAATAATAATAATAATAATAATAATAATAATAATAACAATAATAATAATAATAATAATAATAATAATAATAATAATAATAATAATAATAATAATAATAATAATAAATATATTCATACTAGGGTCAGCATCTACTGGATCTGGTTCCCATGCCTCAAAGTCCTGATCAGGATCATCATACTCATCAGAAAGATCAAGCAACACAGTCTCACCTTTCGCCAGCTCCTACACACAAGTCATGTGACCATCACATGACCAAATACATGTACATGTACCTCCGAAAGGTCGTTGTTACTATCATCAATCAGACTGGCCATGATCATGTCAGTGTATCACTTTGAGTCCTGTGATTATTAAAAGGTATTAAAAGTTATTAAACTGTAGTTATTAATAGTTATTAGGCTGTAGTTATTAATAGTTGTTAAAACTGGTTAACTAATTTTAATAATACCTTAGATATGCTTTGACTGGTTCACATACTCTTTCCAATACAACACCAGTTGGGTCCAGTAGCTTTAGACTACGAACTGAAGAGATGTACTGGGTAATGATATCAGATGTATTAGCACCATGGTGGAGTAACCTACTCTCATAACTGGTGGGGGAAAATAAAATATTAGAATCATAATAATAATTATTATTGCTATTATTAAAAATTCAAATAGATCAAATTATACTAAATAATAATAAGAACACATTCGTAAAAATTAATTTAATTTATTAGAAGAGAAAATTGATTTCTTACATGCAAATTTGAGTCTAACACTTTAGTTAATGATTCCATGAGCTCTTCTCTTAAATCAACGTGACGCAAGCACTCACGCAAATCAACCAGCGCTGATTCTGAATCAGGGAAATCAATAATAATATCAAACAGCTCACAAATCCTAAGCAATAAAGCTGAAACATTATGTACATGTAATACTGTAATCGTCCATAGCAATTGTATATGTAATGTAATATCCTACCAGACCACTCCTTACTAATGTCACCTAATAATAATAATAATAATGCCCATTACCATATATGGCATTGAGCCAGCCACTCAATAAATCCTGAAGTTCCTCAGTGACCACACCCAACAAATTCTCGTTAAATATGTCAGAGCAGCAATCAGACACATAATCTTTAATCTTAAACCACACCCACATTAATAAACAATATCAGACACGTCCACTTTATTCTCAATGGCAAGGATGGTAGAATAAGATAGGAATCTGTCCCTCAGGCCAAGGAACGATAATTTAGCTACCAAAGACTGAAACTCGTTCCAGTACCAAAATTGGTCAATATGGGTCTCAGACTCCGTTTTTTTCTCCCTCTCTCTTGTTATCCTCTAGTAAATACCCTGAATAAAAGTTAATCTAATTAGAAATAAGTAATAAAATTACCTTTTAAAAATTCTACACCAAGTGCTTCTATTTGACACGTGGTTATAGTATACTAATTTTCAACCATTTTACTGATCCGTAAATTTTGTGGGGGTGTTGTGCCTGCTTCACTGGCTTGGCTCTTTCTGGTAATCTTGTTTCTTCAGTCAAGACTACAAAAACAGTGCAGGAATTAATATATCAGACTAAGTGAGATAATCATTGTCATTCAATAATATTTCTCATAGGCAGCAATGCTACATCAAGTGCCTCCATTTTGACACGTGGTTATAGTATACACTACAGTGGTTTTTATTTTAACAGTTTTACTGATCCGTAATTTGCTTAAAATTTGCGGGGGTGCTAAAGACGTGGGTGTGGCTGCCTATTTTGAAACAGGGAGGAGGACCAGCCAGACTAGAGGCGACTAGAGGAGAGCCGAGCTAGAGGAATAAACAGTGCAGGAGTTTTAAATCAGATTGAGTGAGTTGATTATTGTCTATGTAGTGAGATTACTCATTTTCTCATAGGCAGCAATGGCAGAAAACACCAGTCCAGCTATCACTATGACTTGTGAGGTTTGTTCAGAGTATTACACTGACCCCCTCATGCTTCCCTGTCTTCACTCATTCTGTAAGAAGTGTCTAATAAAAGCTAAAGAGAAGCAAGGTAGTGCTGATACCTCATTAAAGTGTCCAACGTGTGACACTAGCGTTAAGTTACTTCATGGTAAAATTGAAGGCCTCACTCAAAATCTTTGGTTTGAACATAAATCAAAAGAGGCTTTGATCAAAAAGAAGATTGTTGGTAAAGAAGCAATATTGTGCGATAAATGTGATGATTCCAGTGATGCAGCTGTCATGTATTGCTGTGATTGTGGCCAGTTTCTGTGTGATTATTGTAAGAAAGGTCATAAGCGAAACAAGAAAGAAGCTAGTCACAAGTTGATTGATCTAGAAACAAAGGAATCCATTGAGCTGCCTGCTATTAATTATGAGGCTGTTTATTGTGCACGGCATCCAGAAAAGTTGACATACTACTGCAATGACTGCAATAAATTGGTTTGTCAGATTTGTCTTAACATTCACCATAAAAGCCACAATTACAATTATTACCTAGATGAGGGTGATACAGCACGTGAAGCATTAAAGCAAAGCGTTGCTAGTTGTGATGAAGTCATTCCTCCAGTCACTGAAGCTATTGCTAATGGAGAGAAGATGCTAGAGCAGATAGCAAGACGTAAGGAAGAAGTAAGACAGGAAATTAAGGAAATGTTTGAAGAGCTTAAAGCTGCTTTAGATAAGAGATGCAATGATCTACTAATGAAGACAGAAGAGATTGCTAGCGCTAAGAGGAATTCTGTGGAGAAGCAGTTGGACGAGTTTCATAAACTGGTAAAACAGGTTTCTCATGGTCGTCATCTTGCATCATCAGTGAATGAGCGTACTGATCCAGGTGAAGTTTTGAGTGTTAAGAAGCTAATCACCAATCAACTAGAGGAATGCATTGAAGAGTATAAGAAACTACCTCTAGAAATAGAAGAAAAAGGAGCCATTTTAACACGTCTAGATATGTCTACTTTCAATAAAGAAATCAATGAGTTTGGAAGTGTCTCTGAGGTAGATATAGATGCATACTCCATTGATAGTGGGTTAGCTATTCCACTGGCAACAGTAAAAAAAGAAAGGAAATTCAAAGTGGCTTTACCAGCAGGCATTGGTAAAGCAGCAAGCTTTTTGGAGGCTTCCTTAATCAAAAGTGATGGTAGTAAAGAGGAGGGTAGAGTTGTTATAGTTAATGATAACAACACAGCCATTGTATCATGCACACCTCAAAGTATTGGTGGATATGAACTATCAGTGACTATAAGAGGTCAGCATATTAAAGGTAGTCCTTATCAACTGTCAGTAAAAGCATCAAGAGACTATACCACACTAACTAACCAGAGATACTTTAATGTGGGGAGTGGTACTACTGGTGTTGCTGTTCATACTAATGGTGAAGTATTTGCTAGTAATATGGATGGGTTTGTTCAGGTATTTGGTAAGGATGGTACTGCAGTAAGAAGGATTGGATCTAAAGGTAATGGTAATGGACAGTTTGGTTGGCCTTGGGGTTTATTGCTGGTAGGAGACAGGCTCTATGTGTCTGATCATTATCTTAATCTTGTGCAGTATTTCTCAGCTACTACTGGTCAGTATATTGGTCAGTTTGGTAGTGAAGGTAATGGAAACGGACAGTTCTCT
The DNA here is from genome assembly GCF_000090795.2 of Amphimedon queenslandica. Classification (NCBI taxonomy): domain Eukaryota; kingdom Metazoa; phylum Porifera; class Demospongiae; order Haplosclerida; family Niphatidae; genus Amphimedon; species Amphimedon queenslandica. Next base: position 2,030 of record NW_003547363.1, on the reverse strand, counting down.
AGTCCTCGTGGTATGTCTACTGATGGTAAAGGTAATATATTAGTAGCTGATTACAACAACAAAAGAGTACAAGTGATTAAAGAAGATGGTACATTTTTACAACCCATACAATGTGATGGTACTGCATCTGATGTAGCAAGTTGATAATGAAGGAAAGATACACGTTACCATTTGGAATCAACATCATGTTGAA
>NW_003547363.1:0-1827 GCF_000090795.2 Amphimedon queenslandica | reverse complement strand
TACTTATTCTCGTGGTATTGCTATTGATGATGAAGGATATATCATTGTATCGGTTCATAATAGTGGTAACTCTTATCTTCATGTATTGAGTCCCGAGAGGAAACAAGTCAAATTAGTCTCAGGATTATCTGATCCAGTGGACTTAGCACTAGATAAGGATGGAAATATTTATGTTGCTGAATATGGCAACAAATGTATAGCAAAGTATTGAAGCAGTCACTCAATAAAACTACAATAAACGTACTACATTTTATGAATTTTCATCGCTCTATCTTTTCCCTTTCTCTCTTTCACACACACACACACACACTTCAGTACACTCTTTCTCTCTCTCCTAATTTTGTAACTTTATATCACATTAGTCACTGCTGGTTATTGTTGGTATATTAATAGATTGTTAAAATTTAAACTAGTTGTTTCTAAATAATCGCATAAATCTATGCAACTGCTAATGGCTGACGTCTTGACACAATATTAACCAGTGTTGCTGGTACTCCTCCCATATCAACCTATTCAATGTATGTCATGTTTGACTCCACCCTCAACCACACCCACCTGTACAAGATATGTGACTTGTGTGAGTAGTTTTTCTTTATAGCGATAAGGTTTGATGACCCACCCACTCATCATGACCTAGTAATGTAGGGTCTTTAATCATCACTTCACAATAATGGAGGTTACTCTCTCCAAATCTTAGCTTTAATAACTCAAGGTTCCGTAGCTATTGGAGTTACAAGAAATAGAAAAAAGAAATTAGTAAAAGAGAGATAATTATTATGAGCATTGATAATATTATTGGGGTATTACTTCTCTTGTAACATCATAGTCAAGTGATAGTAATAATACTCATTCACGAATAGATCCTGACCACCATAGATGTGAACCAATGAGCTAAAAATAGAAATACATGTACAGTAACTGTGTGAAGCTCATAATTCAGAAATCTGTTATCAGAATGAGCTCAAACTTGCTACGCAGCATTAGGATATCAATGTGTATCAGAAAATGTAATAAAAATTGGGGGTGGTTTTTTGGCCATTTTTCAGAAAAAAGCATGGGCTATAGTACAGGGTATTTTTCAGATTTTGGCAATTTTCTTAAAATGGCCGTAACTTTGAAAATTTAAGTCGGAATTGGCTCAAATTTTCTACATAGGATAAGAGCATTAATATGTATCAGAAAATGTAATAAAAATTGGGAATTACTTTTTGACCATTAAAAAAAAAAGTATGGGCTGCCTTGGGTATTTTTCAGATTTTGGCAAAATTTTTTTAATGGCCATAACTTGAAAAATTTAAGTTGGAATCGGCTCAAACTTTCTACATAGCATAAGGACATCAATGTGTATTTTAAAATGTAATAAAAATTGGGTGTAATTTTTTGGCCATTTTTCAGAAAAAACATGGGTTTATAGCCTTGAGTATTTTTCAAATTTTGGCAATTTTTTTAAAATGGCCAGCTCAAACTTTCTACATAGCATAAGGACATTGATATGTATCAGAAAATGGAATAAAAATCGGGGGTAATTTTTTGGCCATTTTTAGGAAAAAACATGGGCTATAGCCTTAGGTATTTTTCAGATTTTGGAAAATTTTTTAAAATGGACCTAACTTAAAAAATTTAAGCTGGAATCAGCTCAAACTTTCTACACAGCATAATGACATCAATATGTATCAAAAATTTGAGACAACTTTTAAGCCAGTTTTTGGAAAAAAAGCATACACCACAGTACATGCTTTTTTCATCTATTTATGAATGATACAGAACATTAATATTCTCTTCCTCTTACATCATTATATCTGAAGTTTGCCGACTTTTTGACAACTT
>NW_003547362.1:18350-20207 GCF_000090795.2 Amphimedon queenslandica | reverse complement strand
AATTGGAGTGGGTAATGGTGATCCATCGTGTCATGAATCCAACCAAGCTCACTGGAGGAGTGCTTATCATGGATTAGCTAGAGTTATTGTCCAGGTCACTGAAGATCATACTTCTAAATACAGGGACCGTATGATAGAAATAGATAGAGATGGAGGAAAGTGTACACGCATATTTGATTCGAATACAGTGGGTCCTAATTTAGATGGTATAGTAGTAGAGGTATCAGCTCCTGGTGTAGGTAGCTCTACAGTTACTATTCCTGTTACTACTGATGCTGATAATTACAATATACTAACTGTAGCAAAGTCTACATTTGGTTGCTAAATTTGTAGTGGAATAGATGTAGCTTTTAATGCTAAGCCAAAACTACATAGAATGCCATTACTAAATTCTTTATTTCCTATTTGCAGTTACTTTTATAGTGCTAGACATAATTGTATTTTTCTGCTTGCATAATTTTTGATTTTTTGAACAATAAATAACAGTATCTATGATCCAGCTTTTTTAGAAAATTTGCATTGAGTAATTAGAAATGAATTTCACCTTTCTTGTTGACTCAATCATATTGTGGTTTGACACTATTCATTTAGGGAAACTGTTAATTTTGACTTTTTAAGCTTGGTGAATAAGAATTATACCAAAGTGTTCGGAAAATAAGCTTCTAAAGTCCACATGATCTTAATGATGTATACTGCACTAATTTAGAAGGTTCATGCCAATCTTCATTATTGAAAGATTGTTGATGATTTGTGGTGGGGAAAGAGAGGAGAGCATCTCTTTTTTGTACTTAATGTGTAGACTACTGTAGTTCATTTTATTTCATTGATGCATTATATTGATAATATTATTTATTTTTGTTGTTTGCAATTTGCTTATTGCTACATGTTAAAATATAATTTTTATAGCCTAAAATTCATGATTGATATAACAATCATAGGCTGATAGTGAATTAAATTATATCATGAATACATGTATCTTGATTGTTGGTATAAACAGCTCCACCTTAAAGATTATATCCTTTTAAGGTTAAACACACCCTGTTTTCAAGATGATGAGGCTTGCTGCTGTTGTATTGACAATATTGTCAATCACAAGTTAGTATAATATGTTTTATTAGTCGTGCACATAGTTTAGTTTTGCACTTTGTATTTTTTATTCAAATGTATGTTTTAAAGGCATGTATAGAAATGATGTAGCCAATAACTCCTGGTATTTTATATATAATATTAGCTTAGATTTGTCAGAAGTTAAAATTATTTATATTATTGCCTACATATCTACTTATTAGTCATTCATCCAGTTCAACCTCAAGCATGTACATGTCCATGTATCACTGTCACAACTACCTTTACTGACATCATTGTTGATTGCCCAACTGCCATTGATCCCTCCACTGTTGATACCACTCTTCCTCCCACCACTACCATTCTTCCCTCCACCAGTATTGCTCTTCCCTCCACCAGTATTGCTCTTCCCTCCACAAGTATTGTTTTTCCCTCCACCAGTATTGCTTTTCCCTCCACCAGTATTGCTTTTCCCTCCACCAGTATTGCTTTTCCCTCCACCAGTATTGCTTTTCCCTCCACCAGTATTGCTCTTCCCTCCACCAGTATTGCTCTTCCCTCCACCAGTATTGCTCTTCCCTCCACCAGTATTGCTCTTTCCCCCACCAGTATTGCTCTTCCCTCCACTAATATTGCTTTTCCCTCCACCAGTATTGCTCTTCCCTCCACCAGTATTGCTCTTTCCCCCACCAGTATTGCTCTTCCTTCCACCAGTATTGTTCTTCCCCCCACCACTACCACTTCTCCTTTCACCAGTGATTTTTTTACACTCAGTACTATCAGCATTACAGC
>NW_003547362.1:12158-18340 GCF_000090795.2 Amphimedon queenslandica | reverse complement strand
TGGTACAAACAGCTCCACCCTAAAGATAACATCCTTTTAAGGCAATACACATCCTGTTTTCAAGATGATGAGGCTTGCTGTTATTGTATTGACAATATTGTCAATCACAAGTTAGTATGTTTACATAATACATATAGTTGTAATTTTACACTTGTATTTTTATTCAAATGTATGTTTTTCAAAGCATGTATAAAATTGCCTAGATCATGCAATATAGTTATTTTGAACTTGTAAGCAACATATTGCTAGAAATAGAAAGTTGTTCCTTCAGTTTTAGCAACATGTTGCTTGATTGCTGGCCAAGTTGTCACTTATATGAAGGCCTAAAAAGATGGACATCATTATGCAGCATATGGTTGCTTACAACTTGTAGTCAAATTTTTGATGTGGTTGGGCAACATGTTGTATTAAGTAGAGAGACTCTCAACTTCATGTGACATGTTGCAAAACCACATTAAACTTATTGGCAATAAAGTTGCCTAATGGATACTCACCTTAAATATTATTGCCAATAATTATAATTAGGTATTGATCCAGTTAAATCTCAAACATGTATATGCCCATCTACTACTATCATAACTACCTGTATTAGCATCAGTGATTCCTCCACTGTCAGTACAACAAGTCTTACCCCCTCCAGTACCCCTTCCAGTACCACTCCTACCCCCTCCAGTATCCCTTCTAGTACCACTCCTACCCCCTCCAGTACCCCTTCCAGTACCACTCCTACCCCCTCCAGTACCCCTTCCAGTACCACTCCTACCCCCTCCAGTACCCCTTCCAGTACCACTCCTACCCCCTCCAGTACCCCTTCCAGTACCACTCCTACCCCCTCCAGTACCCCTTCCAGTACCACTCTTACCCCCTCCATTACCCCTTCCAGTACGACTCTTACTCCCTCCAGTACCCCTTCCAGTACCACTCTTACCTCCTCCATTACCCCTTCCAGTACCACTCTTACCCCCTCCATTACCCCCTCAAGTACCACTCTCACCCTCTCCGTCAGTACCACAACTCTTACCCCCGCTCCCACCATTATCAATACAGGTACTTTTATTTAATTTTTTTATATTTACAATTTTTTGTGTAGATGAATGTTTGCATGAAAATGGCTATTGTGAACACATATGTACTGATACAGATTATTCTTATAACTGTTCTTGTTTTATGGGATATGAAATAAATAGGACAAGATTTTGCTCAGGTTTAATTATATTATGCAGGCACAGCATATATTGTATTTATAGATATTGATGAGTGCATGAAGAATATATCAAACTGTAATCAACAATGCAGCAACACACTTGGTAGCTACGCATGCTATTGTTACAGTGGGTATGAACTGGATAGTGATGATCACACATGTATTGATATTGATGAGTGTGCTATTGATAATGGAGAATGTGAACAAAATTGTCACAACACAAGTGGTAGCTACTATTGTACTTGTGAAGACGGCTATACAATGGATGACAACAGAAAAAACTGTTCAGGTAAATATTGTATCTAAGTTTGTTATTAACAAAAGTATTTTGCAGACATTAATGAGTGTGATGATAACATATGTGAACATGAGTGCAGTAACACAATACCTTTCTATGACTGCTTTTGCAATAATGGCTACAGATCTTATGATATCAATTTTTGCAAAGGTAAACATTGATTGAAGCATTGCTATGATTAATAATAATAGATATTGATGAGTGCATTGAAGGCATATCAGGCTGCAATCAACTTTGTTCTAATACTCTTGGTAGCTATGAATGTAGCTGTGAGAGAGGGTATCTACTAGAACCTGATAATCATACTTGTACTGATATTGATGAATGTGTCAATAATAATGGAGGATGTGAGCAGTCCTGTATTAATACCAATGGTAGTTATTATTGCACTTGTGATATTGGTTATGTTCTGAATGATGATCGTCATCAATGTGATGGTAAATTAATTTACAATTTACATTAATAAATCTGGTTTCTTTGTAATAGATGTAGATGAATGTTTTTTGGGTATTGATGCATGTAATCATAATTGTGTCAATACTAATGGATCATACTACTGCAATTGCTATACAGGATATCAACCTAGCGCTAATCAAAAATATTGCATTGGTCAGTAAAATAAATGAATTTCATCACTATGTAATATTTTTTATTTATTTGATAGATATCAATGAATGTGTAGAAAACATATCAAAATGTAATCAACTATGTTCTAACACTGAAGGCAGCTACATATGTTTTTGCCAAGCAGGATATAAATTAGACAATGATAATCACACGTGTATTGATATTGATGAGTGTGCTGTTGATAATGGAGAATGTGAACAAACTTGTCACAACACAAATGGTAGCTACTATTGCACTTGCAAAGATGGTTACACAATGGATGACAACAGGAAAAACTGTTCAGGTAAGTTAATTTATTGCATTGACCATTGTTAAATTTATTGTATTGACCATTGTTAAATTATTTTACAGATATTAATGAGTGTAATGACAATATATGTGAACATAGCTGTTTTAACAAAATACCTTTTTATGAATGCTTCTGCAATAACGGTTATAAATCACATGATTTCAATTTTTGTGAAGGTACAAATTTATTATAACTTTTTTGTTATTGTCATTAAAATTAGATATTAATGAATGTACTGAGGGCATTTCAAACTGTGATCAACTTTGTTCCAATACTCTTGGTAGCTATGAATGTAGTTGTGAAAGAGGATATGAACTAGAAACTGATAATCATACTTGTACTGATATTGATGAGTGTGTCATTGATAATGGAGGATGTGAGCAGTCCTGTATAAATACCAATGGCAGTTATTATTGCACTTGTGATTATGGATTTGTATTGAATGATGATCGTCTTTTTTGTGACGGTAAGTTAAAATTTATTCATCAAAATTATATTTTAAATCAATGAAAAGATGTGGATGAATGTGCTCTTGGTAGTCATGCATGTAATCATGACTGTGTCAATACTAATGGATCATACTTTTGCAGTTGCTATGCAGGATACCAGGCTACTAATAACCAAAAATATTGTATAGGTCAGTTAGTATTGAGATCTACACTGATCATTGATGCATTGATTACAGATACTAATGAATGTGCTATTGATAATGGAGGCTGTGATCAGTTGTGTACCAATACTCAAGGAAGCTATTGGTGCTCTTGTAACTCTGGCTATGTTTTGAATGCTACAGATGGTCGCACATGCAATGGTAAGTCATGCATGCATCAAGCAATAAGGTTTTAATGTATCTATAGATATCAATGAATGTACTGATGGTACAGCCTTTTGTGAAGATAAGTGCTTCAACACTGATGGAAGTTATGTATGTGATTGTAAACCTGGTTATCAGTTACAAATGAATAATATTTCATGCTCTGATATTGATGAATGCAATGATAATAATGGTGGCTGTGATCATGAGTGCATCAATCAAGAGGGTTCTTACATATGCATTTGCAATACTGGATTTACAATTGAAGAAGATGGACAGGGGTGTTCAGGTTGTCAATATATTTATATATTTAGTTTTAAATTATTCATTTTATTTGATAGATAACTCAAGAAATTGTATAGGAAATCCAAGAGCTTGTGAACACAATTGTCACAATTATAACAACTCTTTTTATTGTTCTTGTTATTCTGGATACAAACTAAATAGCAACGAATGGACTTGTGATAGTAAATAAATAGAAAATGATGTGTGTGTTCATTGATATAAATAATTATAGATGTTAATGAATGTGAGGAAGGACTTCACAGATGTAATCAAAAGTGTCATGACTTAACTGGTGCATATGAATGTTCGTGTAATGATGGATATCAACTGACAACTGACAACTATACTTGCTACGGTACTGTACCTGTGATATTAATATGAAGCTTATTTATACTTATGACAGATATCAATGAGTGCTTAGACAATAATGGAGGTTGTGAAGATATTTGCAATAATACACTGGGAAGTTATAAATGTATATGTGAAGTACCTGGCTATGCATTAAGCAGCAACAATCATAATTGCTCAGGTAAATTTAATCAAAAGCAATAACAAAACTTTTGTTAACTGTAAATTAGATATTAATGAGTGCAAGAAGGGAATATCAGGTTGTTCACATGATTGTGACAATACAGAAGGAAGTTACTTATGCAGTTGTCCAACAGGATATCTACTAGAACCTGATAATCATACTTGTACTGATATTAATGAATGTATCATTAATAATGGAGGATGTGAAGAAACATGTAATAACACTAATGGCAGTTACAGTTGTTCCTGTCAGACTGGCTATACAGTTGATGAAAGTGGTCATAATTGTACAGGTTTGATTTGATTGATACTTTCAATGCAGTATCTGTCACTGATTTTTATAGATATCAATGAATGTAGTTCAAATAATGGAGACTGCGATCAAATTTGTACTAATCTTGAAGGAACTCATAACTGTTCTTGTATGTCTGGTTATATCATGGCAGCTAATGGAACATCATGCATTGGTACAGTAAATAAAGATTAGGCATTAACATGCTCTTTTAATAGATATTAATGAGTGTGATGATAATAATGGAGGCTGTTCTCAAATATGCTCAAACACTGATGGGAGCTTTGAGTGTGATTGCAATGATGGGTATGACTTTATCAAAAATAGTACCACTGATTGTACAGGTTCATTTAAGAATTTCAATAATTATTATTTCAGTTGTCATTGTAATCAGATATTGATGAGTGCCTTGTTAATAATGGTGGCTGTCAAAAGATATGTACTAATACAAATGGAAGTTTCAATTGTTCTTGTCCATCAGGCTACAGTGGCAATGTTTTTTGTTCAGGTAAGTCATTAGCTATCAATTTACAACATATATGTAATACACATCTCACTTTAGACATAGATGAATGTCAATTGAGAATTTCAGGATGTGATCAGTCTTGTATTAATACTGTTGGTAGTTACTACTGTGAATGTGAATCAGGATACACTTTGAGCAATGACAGTCATTCCTGTTTTGGTTAGTAAATTAAATAGAATAATTTGAGTTATGTCAATCACAGATAACGACGAATGTGTAATGAGAAGTTCTAATAATTGTGATCAAGTCTGTATCAATTATCCTGGATCATATAATTGTTCATGTATTACTGGGTATTCTCTTAAATCAAATGGAATTTCTTGCAAAGGTATTAAATCAAAATTAGAAATTAAAACAATTGAGATGTTTAGAAATTAACGAGTGCCTGGAACAAATATCAGGCTGTTCTCATGATTGTGAAAATACTGAAGGAAGTTACTTGTGCAGTTGTCCAACTGGATATCTACTAGAATCTGATAATCATATTTGCACTGATATTAATGAATGTATCATTGATAATGGAGGATGTGAAGAAACATGTGATAATACTAATGGCAGTTACACTTGTTCCTGTGAGACTGGCTATACAGTTGATGAAAGTGGTCATAATTGTACAGGTTTGATTTGATTGATGCTTCAATGCAATGCATACATTTTTACAGATATAGATGAATGTAGTTCAAATAATGGAGACTGTGAACAGATTTGTACTAATCTTGAAGGAACTCATAACTGTTCTTGTAGCTCTGGTTATTTAATGGCAGCTGATGGAATGTCATGCATTGGTACATTAAATAAAGATTAGGCATTAACATACTCTTTTAATAGATATTAATGAGTGTGATGATAATAATGGAGGCTGTTCTCAAATATGCTCAAACACTGATGGAAGCTTTGACTGTGAATGCTATAATGGATATGACTTTATTGATAATAGTACCACAGATTGTAAAGGTTTATTCAATTGATTCAATAATAATTGTTTTAGTAATCACAATTAGATATTGATGAATGCCTTGTTAATAATGGTGGCTGTCAAGAAATATGTACCAATACAATTGGAAGTTTTAATTGTTCTTGTCCATCAGGCTACAATGGCAGTGTTTTTTGTATAGGTAAGTCATTTCTATCAAAAATTTACTGCATAATACATATGTCACTTTAGATATAAATGAATGTCAATTGGGAATTTCAGGATGTGATCGGGCTTGTATTAATACTGTTGGTAGCTACTACTGTGAATGTGAATCAGGATACACTTTGAGCAATGACAGTCATTCCTGTATAGGTTAGTATACAGTTATGTGAAACTTGAG
>NW_003547362.1:6682-10838 GCF_000090795.2 Amphimedon queenslandica | reverse complement strand
ATATGTATAAACACAAATGGTGGTCATTACTGTATGTGTCAGGAAGGATATTCATTTAATAATAGTGACACAAACTGTACAGGTTAGACTTTAGGTGCATTGATAACTGACTTTATGATGATTGCTTAGATTTTAATGAATGTATTGAAAACAATGGTGGCTGTGATCACACCTGTACCAATACTGTTGGTTCATATCTTTGCACCTGTGACACTGGATATAGTCTGAATACTGATGAACACAATTGCACTGGTTCGAAAAATATTAATTATCCTTTTAAACATGTTAACCTAATAGATATAGATGAGTGTGATTCCAGTAATGGAGGTTGTGATCAGATATGTAACAATGTTCCTGGTAGTCATTACTGTAGTTGTAAAGTTGGTTACATAATGCATTCAAATGCAAGCACTTGCATAGGTAAAAAGATCTGATTAGTATGACACCATTATTATTAAGAAATATAGATATAAATGAATGTATAGACAGTGATTGTGAGCAAATATGCAGTAATACTGATGGCAGCTACACATGTTCTTGTAATAATGGTTATTCTTTGAATAGTGACGGTAGAAACTGCTCAGGTATTATTCTTTTGTTTTTAATTATCTTATATTGGTGACATTAATAGATATAGATGAATGTATAACTAACAATGGTGGCTGTGAGCAAATTTGCATCAATAAAGAACCATTGTTTACTTGCTTGTGTCACTTGGGATTTAGGTCACAAAATTCTCAATTTTGTTCTAGTAAGTTGATATAGATTAAATATTTTTAACCTTCAATTAAAATTAGATATTAATGAGTGTATGGAAGGCACATCAGGCTGTTCTCAAATTTGCCAAGATACCCAAGGAAGTTACTTATGCAGCTGCCGTGATGGGTATCTACTAGAACTTGATAATCATACATGTACTGATATTAATGAATGTATCATTAATAATGGAGGATGTGAAGAAATATGTGATAATACTAATGGCAGTTACACTTGTTCCTGTCAGACTGGCTATACAGTTGATAACAGTGGTCATAATTGTACAGGTTTGACTTTCAATGCAATATAATGTCACAAACTTTTTAACAGATATTGATGAGTGTAGTTCAAATAATGGAGACTGTGATCAGATTTGTACTAATCTTGAAGGAACTCATAACTGTTCTTGTAGCTCTGGTTATTTAATGGCAGCTGATGGAATGTCATGCATTGGTACAGTAAATAAAGATTAGGCATTAACATTCTCTTTAATAGATATTGATGAGTGTGATGATAATAATGGAGGCTGTTCTCAAATATGCTCCAACACTGATGGAAGCTTTGAGTGTGAATGCCATCATAGATATCGCTTTATTGACAATAGTACCACAGATTGTATAGGTATGTTTGAGAATTTCAATAATAATTTAGTAATCACAATTAGATATTGATGAATGCCTTGTTAATAATGGTGGCTGTCAAAAAATATGTACTAACACAATTGGAAGTTTCAGTTGTTCTTGTCCATCAGGATACAGTGGCAATGTTTTCTGTTCAGGTAAGTTATTTCTATTAAATTTACTACATATAGCATTTATCATTTTAGATATAGACGAATGCCAATTGGGCATTTCAGGATGTGATCAGTCTTGTATTAATACTGTTGGTAGTTACTACTGTGAATGTGAATCAGGATACACTTTGACCAATGACAGTCATTCCTGTATAGGTTAGTAAATTAAGTACAAAAACTTGATATCAATTATAATCACAGATAATGATGAATGTGTAATGGGAACTAATATCTGTGATCAAGTCTGTATCAATAATCCTGGCTCATATAATTGTTCTTGTCATACTGGTTATTCACTCAAAGCAAATGGGATTTCTTGTATAGGTATAAATGGAATACATCGCACAATTAGAATTATTCATTGCAGATAATCATGAGTGTCAGATTAATCCTAATATTTGTGAACAAAGTTGCATTAACACTGATGGCTCATTTTATTGTGAATGTTACTCTGGATATAGATTGGATACTCAAACTAATAATACTTGTTCTGGTTTGTTTATTAATAATACATAACTGTTTGATATTTTTCAATGTTTATACAGATATTGATGAATGTATTGAAGGAACATCAGGATGTGATCAGATATGCAACAACACTGTTGGTAGTTATAACTGCAGTTGTTTGACTGGGTATCAGTTAAACAGTGATGATCATAATTGTGATGATGTTAATGAATGTACCATCAGCAATGGAGGATGTGAACAGATATGTGTAAACACTAATGGTGGGCATTACTGTATGTGTCAAGAAGGATATTCATTTAATAATAGTGACACCAACTGTACAGGTTAGACATTGCATGCATTGATAACTGACTTTACGATGATTACACAGATAATAATGAATGTATTGAAGACAATGGTGGCTGTGATCATACCTGTACCAATACTGTTGGTTCATATATTTGTAGCTGTGACACTGGATATAGTCTGAGTACTGATGAACACAACTGCACTGGTTAGGAGAGTAGTAATTATTTTTTAACCATGTTAACCTAATAGATATAAATGAGTGTGATTCCAGTAATGGCGGTTGTGATCAGTTATGTAACAATGTTCCTGGTAGTCATTACTGTAGCTGTAAAGTTGGTTACATACTGCATTCAAATGGAAGCACTTGCATAGGTAAAAAGATCTGATTAGTATAACACCATATTATTAAGAACTGTAGATATTGATGAATGTATAGACAGTGATTGTGAGCAAATATGCAGTAATACTGTTGGTAGCTACACATGTTCTTGTAAAATTGGTTATTCTTTGAATAGTGATGGAAGGAACTGCTCAGGTATGATCACTAAAATTATATTGACCATTTGTACTGATTTATAAAGATATCAATGAATGCATTACTAATAATGGAGGATGTGAACATATTTGTATTAACAAGATACCATTATTTGATTGCTTATGCATGAATGGTTTCAGATTACAAAATGAAAAATTCTGTTCAGGTAAAAACAAATTTTTTTGAAAATAAATATTCTAATTTTCAGATATTAATGAGTGCCTTGAGCAAACATCAGGTTGTTCACATGATTGTGACAATACAGAAGGAAGTTACTTATGCAGTTGTCTAACTGGATATCTACTAGAATCTGATAATCATACTTGTACTGATATTAATGAATGTATCATTGATAATGGAGGATGTGAAGAAACATGTGATAATACTAATGGCAGTTACACTTGTTCCTGTGAGACTGGCTATGCAGTTGATGAAAGTGGTCATAATTGTACAGGTTTGTTTTCATTTATACTTCAATGCAGTATCTGTCACTCATTTTTACAGATATTGATGAATGTAGTTTAAATAATGGAGGCTGTGATCAGATTTGTACTAATCTTGAAGGAACTCATAATTGTTCTTGTAGATCTGGTTATATCATGGGAGCTAATAAAGTGTCATGCATTGGTACATTGAATAAAGATTAGGTATTTACGTGCTCTTTTAATAGATATTAATGAGTGTGTTGATAATAATGGAGGCTGTTCTCAAATTTGCTCAAACACTGATGGAAGCTTTGAGTGTGAATGCTACAATGGATACGGCTTGATTGAAAATAGTACCACTAATTGTATAGGTAATGTTTAAAAGTTTATAATTATAATTATTGTTGCCATCATTTAGATACTAATGAGTGCCTTGTTAATAATGGTAACTGTCAACAATTATGTACTAATACAAATGGAAGCTTTTATTGTTCTTGTAAATCAGGATACAATGGCACTGTTTTTTGTGAAGGTATGTCATTTCTATTAAATTTATTTTATATAATATTTATTTTAGATATCAATGAATGCAATTTAGAAATTTTAGGATGTAATCAAACCTGTATTAATACTGTTGGTAGTTACTACTGTCAATGTCTATCAGGATACACCTTAAGTAATGACAGTCATTCCTGTATAGGTTAGTATACAGTTATGTGAAACTCGAGTCATGTCAATCACAGATAATGATGAATGTTTAATGGGAACTGATATCTGTGACCAAGTCTGTACCAACGATCCTGGTTCATATCATTGTTCATGTAATACTGGTTATTCACTCAAATCAAATGGGATTTCTTGTATAGGTAATAATGAAATAGATAACACAAT
>NW_003547362.1:1855-6210 GCF_000090795.2 Amphimedon queenslandica | reverse complement strand
ATAATGCTAAGGCATGGTGGGTAATTGCCTGACCCAAGTGGCATAGTTAATGCAGCTTAACTATTGGCACTCTAATGCAGAGTATTCAGTTGCTCATGGCAAATACGGCCCACCCTGAATTGGACCCCTTAGTTGGTTCAGCTGGTAAGAGTTAGATTTGGGCGGCACTTGTTTAGGTGCCAGGCATCATTGCTGCATTGCTGCCAGGGTGGGCCAGGTTGGCTTCATGATCTGGCCGTACTAGCTTCACAGCGTTGAACTAGTGCGTAAGCCTTGGGTTCAGTTTGACCACCATTTACAACCAGGCAAAGCAAGCTTAGGGGGTGTGGCCCATACAATGTTACCAACCCTTCCCTCTTTTCCCCCTTTGTTGGGGTGATTTGCAGGGCTTATTGTATTTATTGTATATATTTTGTGTGTGCATTTCAGGGCGAATAGGATATTAATTATCTTTTTAACCATGTTAACCTAATAGATATAAATGAGTGTGATTCCAGTAACGGAGATTGTGATCAGATATGTAACAATATTCCTGGTAGTCATTACTGTAATTGCAAAGTAGGTTATGTACTGCATTCAAATGGAAGTACTTGCATAGGTAAAAGATATAGTTAATATAATACTATATTATTAAGAAATGTAGATATTGATGAATGTATAGACAGTGATTGTGAGCAAATATGTAATAATACGGTTGGCAGCTACTCATGTTCATGTAATAATAGTTATTTTTTGAATAGTGATGGAAGGAACTGCTCAGGTATGATTGCTACAACTTTTACTATGTTTTTCTGGCATGAACAGATATCAATGAATGTATGAGTAACAATGGAGGGTGTCAGCATATTTGTGTGAATTATGTACCATTATTTCAATGCTCATGCTATGATGGTTACAGGTTACAAAATGATCAATTCTGTTCAGGTAAATTAAGCAACTTTATAGTAAGTATTAATGAATTTGTTATTCAGATATTGATGAGTGCCTTGAACAAACATCAGGCTGTTCTCATGATTGTGAAAATACTGAAGGAAGTTACTTGTGCATTTGTCCAACTGGATATCTACTAGAACCTGATAACCATACTTGTACTGATATTAATGAATGTGTCATTAATAATGGAGGATGTGAAGAAACATGTGATAATACTAATGGCAGTTACACTTGTTCCTGTCAGACTGGCTATACAGTTGATGATAGTGGTCATAATTGTACAGGTTTGATTTCATTAAGTATTTTAATACATGACTACTGTTTATATTTTATAGATATTGATGAATGTAGTTCAAATAATGGAGACTGTGATCAGATTTGTACTAATCTTGAAGGAACTCATAACTGTTCTTGTATGTCTGGTTATATCATGGCAGCTAATGGAACATCATGCATTGGTACAGTAAATAAAGATGAGGCATTAACATGCTCTTTTAATAGATATCATTGAGTGTATTGATAATAATGGAGGCTGTTCTCAAATATGCTCAAACACTGATGGAAGCTTTGAGTGTGAATGCTATAATGGATATGACTTTATTGAAAATAGTACCACAGATTGTATAGGTACATGAAAGAATTTCAATAATTATTTCAGTTGTCATTCTAATCAGATATTAATGAATGCCTTGTTAATAATGGTGGCTGTCAACAAATTTGTACTAATACAAATGGAAGCCATTATTGTTCTTGTATATCAGGATACAGTGGCAATGTTTTTTGTGTTGGTAAGTCATCTCTATTTAATTTACTGCATTATACAATTATGTCACTTTAGATATTGATCCATGTGAATTGGGCATTTCAGGATGTAATCAGACTTGTATTAATACTGTTGGTAGCTACTACTGTCAATGTGAATCAGGATACACTTTGAACAATGACAGTCATTCCTGTTTAGGTTAGAAATCTGAATACATATACATGTACTTTCAGCTATATTAATCATAGATAATGATGAATGTGTAATGGAAATTGATATCTGTGATCAAGTCTGTATCAATAATCCTGGCTCATATCATTGTTCATGTAATACTGGTTATTCACTCAAATCAAATGGGATTTCTTGTATAGGTAATAATAAAATACATTACACAATTAAAAGTATTATATTGCAGATGAAGATGAGTGTCATATTAATCCTAATATTTGTGATCAAACTTGCATGAACACTGATGGTTCATTTTATTGTGAATGTTACTCTGGATATAGATTGGATACTCATACTAATAATACTTGTTCTGGTTTGTTTATTAATAATACATAACTGTTTGATATTTTCCAATACTTATACAGATATTGATGAATGTATTGAAGGAACATCAGGATGTGATCAGATATGCAACAACACTGTTGGTAGTTACAACTGCAGTTGTATGACTGGGTATCAGTTAAACAGTGATGATCATAATTGTGATGATGTTAATGAATGTACCATCAACAATGGAGGATGTCAACAGACATGTATAAACACTATTGGTAGTCATTACTGTTTGTGCCAGGAAGGATATTCATTAAATAATAGTGACACAAACTGTACAGGTTAGACTTTAGGTGCATTGGTAACTGACTTTATGATAATTGTATAGATAATAATGAATGTATTGAAAACAATGGTGGCTGTGATCACACCTGTACCAATACTGTTGGTTCATACATTTGTAGCTGTGACACTGGATATAGCCTGAGTACTGATGAACACAACTGCACTGGTTAGGAGAGTAGTAATTATTTTTTAACCATGTTAACCTAATAGATATAAATGAGTGTGATTCCAGTAATGGCGGTTGTGATCAGATATGTAACAATGTTCCTGGTAGTCATTACTGTAGTTGTAAAGTTGGTTACATACTGCATTCAAATGGAAGCACTTGCGTAGGTAAAAGATATGGTTAATACAATACTATATTATTAAGAACTGTAGATATTGATGAATGTATAGACAGTGATTGTGAGCAAATATGTAATAATACTATTGGCAGCTACAGATGTTCTTGTAATAATGGATATTTTTTGAATAGTGATGGAAGGAGGTGCTCAGGTATGATTACTACAATTTTTAATATGTTTTTCTGGCAAGAATAGATGTCAATGAATGTATAAGTAACAATGGAGGGTGTCAGCATATTTGTGTGAATGAAGTACCATTCTTTCAATGTTTATGCTATGATGGTTACAGGTTACAAAACAATCGATTTTGTTCAGGTAAATTAAGCAATTATTAATTTAAATAAGTACATGTATTAATGAAATTGTTTTTTAGATATTAATGAGTGCCTTGAACAAACATCAGGTTGTTCACATAATTGTGAAAATATAGAAGGAAGTTACCTTTGCAGTTGTCCAACTGGATATCTACTAGAGCCTGATAATCATACCTGCACTGATATTAATGAATGTATCACTGATAATGGAGGATGTGAAGAAACATGTTATAATACTAATGGCAGTTATACTTGTTCCTGTCAGACTGGCTATACAGTTGATGAAAGTGGTCATAATTGTACAGGTTTGTTTTCATTGATACTTCAATGCATTATATACCGTACATTTTCACAGATATTGATGAATGTAGTTCAAATAATGGAGACTGTGATCAAATTTGTACTAATCTTGAAGGAACTCATAACTGTTCTTGTAGATCTGGTTATATCATGGTAGCTAATGGAACATCATGCATTGGTACAGTAAATAAAGATTAGGCATTAACATGCTCTTTTAATAGATATTAATGAGTGTGTTGATAATAATGGAGGCTGTTCTCAAACATGCTCAAATACTGATGGAAGCTTTGACTGTGAATGCTACAATGGATATGACTTTATTGAAAATAGCACCTCAGATTGTACAGGTACGTTAAAGAATTTCAATGATAATTTCAGTTGTCATCGTTATCAGATATTGATGAGTGCCTTGTTAATAATGGTGGTTGTCAAGAAATTTGTACCAATACAAATGGAAGCTATTATTGTTCTTGTCCATTAGGATACAGTGGCAGTGTTTTCTGTTCAGGTTAGCCAATGCTTTTTTCACAATATATTTTATTTCAAACAGATATTGCTGAATGTTTTTTGGGTATTTCTGACTGTAATCAGACTTGTATTAATACTGTTGGTAGCTACTACTGTGAATGTGACTCGGGATACACTTTGAGCAACGACAGTCATTCCTGTATAGGTTAGTATAAAAACTTAAGTACAATGCCTTGAGTTACATCAATCACAGATAATGATGAATGTGTAATGGGAACTGATACCTGTGATCAAGTTTGTATAAATGAACCTGGTTCATATGATTGTTCATGTAATACTGGTTATTCACTCAAATCAAATGGGATTTCTTGTACAGGTATAAATGAAACT
>NW_003547362.1:0-1357 GCF_000090795.2 Amphimedon queenslandica | reverse complement strand
ACTAACAGATATTAATGAATGTGATATTGGTAATGGTGACTGTTCACAAACGTGCACAAATATTCCTGGAAGCCATCAATGTGAATGTTATGATGGCTATCACTCAACTGATGTTAACTCTATAAATTGTGAAGGTAGATGATGTACTAGTATGCACTTCTATTAAATGATAATGTTATAATTGTACTAGACACAAATGAATGCCTTACTAGCAATGGTGGCTGTCAGCACATTTGTATTAATACAAATGGAAGCTTCAATTGTACTTGTCAGATTGGATACAGTGGCAGTGTTTTTTGTTCAGGTCAGTTATTGATGCATAATGCTATTGCTGGTAAGTGTTTGTATAGATATTAATGAATGTATTCTAAACATTTCTGGCTGTAACCAAGAATGTACTAACACTGTTGGTAGTTACTACTGTGGTTGTCAAAATGGATACTACTTGAGCAATGATAATCACACTTGCATAGGTTAGTGAACGATTAACAGTTATGGGTTTATATCAATCTCAGATAATGATGAATGTGTAATGGGAACTGATACCTGTGATCAAGTCTGTATCAATGATCCTGGTTCATATCATTGTTCATGTCATACTGGGTATTCACTCAAATCGAATGAGATTTCTTGTATGGGTAAGCCAATAAAGCATAACAGTTTCTTATTTAAAAAATATAACAGACATTGATGAGTGCCAGATTGGTAATGACACTTGTGAGCAAACTTGCCACAACACTGATGGTTCCTTTTATTGTGAATGTAACTCTGGATACAGATTAGATATTCAAACTAATAGCACTTGTAATGGTAAGTTTTAATTAAATGAATGGTTTCACTGAACAATTTGGTAGATATTGATGAATGCAATGAAGGAACTTCAAATTGTAATCAGATATGCAATAACACTGATGGTAGCTACACTTGCAGTTGTTTAGCTGGTTATCAGTTTCAATATGACAGTTATTATTGTACTGATATTGATGAATGTACAATAGACAATGGAGGATGTGAAGGAACTTGTCACAATCTAAATGGTAGTTACACATGCTCATGTCAGAATGGCTATTTTTTTAATATTGACCAGAAAAACTGCTCAGGTAATAAATTCATATTTTGTTGGTTAAATTGAAGTTACATTTAGATATTAACGAGTGTGATGCTGACAATGGTGGTTGTCATCAGATTTGTAGCAATACTCTTGGTTCCTATACCTGCTCATGCAATAGTGGGTATATGTTAACATACGATGGACACAACTGCTCTGGTAAATTTTTTACTTTTAATCTAATTATAAATGATTTCCTAGATATCAATGAATGCTGTCCTAGTAGTAATGTTTGTGATCATACATGTA
>NW_003547361.1:16973-20219 GCF_000090795.2 Amphimedon queenslandica | reverse complement strand
ACACACAACTACTATCACAGTCCATTCTTACATGTAGCTTGTATTATTGTGTGTGTTCATTGTAATAGGAAGTTGGTCAAAGAAGTCAAGAGAATAAGATAAACAGAAACAACCAATCTGTGTTTGGATATGGACTGGCCAACAGGTACACAGTATAATCTGAAAAACTAATATTTCTACATTTTAAATCTTTTTTACCTTTGTGACATACATGTACATGTAAATAAGTAATTTGTCACAGACTTTTATGAAGTTTGTGATACTATCAAATGGCACCTACTGTACCATTAATAATATTATTAATATTAGTTTTTGTGTTTTTTTCCAGACTTGTTTTTAAAAATTTAAGAGAGAAACTTGGACTCGATCAATGCAGATTCTGTGTAAGCACAATATTCACATTATTGTCATCATAATAACTTATTAATTATCTCTACAGATTTCAGGGGTCGCCCCTTTACCTAAAGCAGTGACTGATTTCTATGCTGGTTTGATATTGCTCTATTGCAGTTGTATGGAATGTCAGAAACTTCATCAGTAGCAACTGTGAACACTCTTGGTAACAGATAAGCTTTCAATCAGCTACACATGTACATGTACATTGTATTAACTACCTTAAGGAAACAATTGTTAACGGATATTTAATTTAGCGAATTTTAGTGATTATAAAAATTGCTAACTTACATGTACATGTAAGTCCACGCTAACTTCAATTTCTGATTAAATTATTAATATTAATATTAAAAGATCAAAGCCACTAAATTAAATACCAGCCAAATGTCAGTATCATGATTTGATAATGATTTTTAGAGGGCAATGAAGTGCATAGCTATAGTAGAATACTCAAATGAATAAAGTTGAAGGGGCACACAGATCAAACCTAATCAGGACAAGTTGACCCCCTAAATACTAATAATATCCTAATAATACCCTAATGATATTTTTCTTTCTCTTTCTTTTTTTAATTCTTCAGATAATTATAAACCTACGTCAGTTGGTCGGGCATTAAATGGAGTAGAAGTTAAGATATTTGAGCCCGATCCAGAGACTGAAGATGGTGAGATTTGTTTCCGTGGGCGTAACATATTTATGGGATACCTTGACAACGAGGAGAAGACAAAAGAGGCAATTGATGATGAAGGATGGTTGCACTCAGGAGACATTGGGAGAGTTGATGAAGAGGGTAAGTATATATAGTGTCTCTCTTAATGGACACTCTCTATAGCGTACACCTCCATTTAACGGACAGCACCTAGTGAAACAATTACATTCCTTACTGTATAAAATAACTTCCACATAAAGGACACCTCTGTATAACATAGACACTTTCTTGTAACTAAGTGTCCATTATCTGGAGGCTCATTGTATTAAATACATTATAATTTTCCTTCTCTGTTATACTCTGATCTTTTTCTTTCTCACTCCATTCAATACTAAATTATGCATATACATGTACATTTACATGTGTATTATTAATTATAAAATTTTAATTATTTATTGTTAGGTTTTTATTATATTACTGGTCGTAAGAAAGAGTTAATAATAACTAAAGGAGGAGAGAATATTGCACCAGTACCTATTGAAGATGTAATATGAGTGATACATGTACCATATGTATTCTTTTTATTCCTCTCTCTCTGTGTTTCCTGTACTATAGTATGTAGATGTATGCATGTACATGTACATACAATGTATTGTAGACCCTGTACTTTTATGCACACTTAATTCAATGATTTCTCATTTGAAATTGTATACTTTACGTCTATTTATATGATTTTTAATGTAGTGTATTAAAGAGGAGGTCCCTATCATTAGTAATGTAATGTTGGTTGGAGATGATAAGAAATATCTAACAATGCTGGTCACACTACGTGTTAAAGTAAGCAAAAATCACATCCTTTAATCTCTCATTCAATCCCTCTCCTCTCTTAAAATTTATACATGTATGTGTATTATAATTATATTGAAGGAAATTACATTTATACATGTAATTATTGTGATATGACTTGTAAAAAGTTTTATAGCTATTTTTTGAGTTATCCGCATTTCTAAGAAACTTTGCCAGCAATTTTTAGCTCACCTCTCTCATTCTCTCTATTTCAGGTTGATGAGAATCAAAGTCCAACTGACAATTTAGCAGATTCTGTTGTAGCACTTTTATCTCAACACAACTCTCAATCAACTACTGGTAATTATTGCTACATAGTAAGATCCTTATCCTCTTATGTATGATACATGTAGTTACTGAGGCTAAAGATGATGATATTGTTAAGCAGTTGATACAAGAAGGAATGGAGAGAGCTAATGAGAGGGCAATCAGCAGAGCTGCACGCATTCAGGTATACTTAAGCAGTGGGTACATGTACATGTAACTATACATGTGTAATGTGTGTTCATTGTGGATTATATCTATTTTAATAAGAAGAGGAAGAAATTGTAATGATACAAGGTTTTGGAAAATGTTTAAATTATGTGGTTCACTTGAAATCACTCCATTCATTTTAATTCTTAAAATTTGACCCCTTGAAAATATTCATCATTGTGAACTAATGTGTTAAATACGTGCATAATTATTTCATTACTCTATTATTATTATTATTATTATTATTATTATTATTATTATTATTATTATTATTATTATTAAAATTGTAGAAGTTCACTATACTACCAGTTGAGTTCAGTATTGAAGGAAATGAACTAACTTCAACAATGAAACTAAAGAGAAGTGTCACTGCTAAGAAATATAAAGAGGAAATTGATAAAATGTATCCTGAGTCACAATAAAGAGAAAAAGCAGTAATTTATGAACAATCAGAACATAATACATAAATATAAGTGTATCATGTCATTCAATGTCAGTCAAAATGTTTTATTTTAGATTTAACATAATTATTTATAAATCTCATACACAATGAGTGTAATATTAAATAACCTAGATCACTATTAATAGTGTAGAGTAAAGCCTTAAAGGGTAACTGCACCCAAAAAATTTTTTCCCTGAAATAAGTTGATAATAAAGAAAGAATCATAGGAAAAATAGCTAAAATTATTAAAAAGTACTGTTTCTGTACTAAATCTTGGGTCAAAACTTGTAATTTTTTGCCTTACAGCCATCTTGTCAAATCACTCCCGGTGGTGGGCGTGGTCACGCGATGACGTAGATGGGGGAACATTAGCAAGTTTCTGCATTGAAATATTAGCAACTTTAAGGCTGGATTTCTAAGTTCTGCATGCAATAAAGCAATT
>NW_003547361.1:9558-15488 GCF_000090795.2 Amphimedon queenslandica | reverse complement strand
AATGGCACAGCTAATAAATGCATAATAATTTAGTGTATCTGTGGATAGTCAGGAGGAGCCTGACTAGGCCATGGATAGATGAAGGCTAGGGCACTGAGATAGTATCTGGGACCATAGATGGTACGATAGTCTCGCCCCCTTCCGTGGCCAGTGTCACCCCATTTTTTCTGCCTTCTTTTTTTGTCCGACCAATAATTTATTGAACTCTACTCTAGTCTGCTTCGGTGCTTCCAGAGACTGACCTAGTTGAACATCAATATTTAATTGAAGGTAGCTAGATTATTTTAGATCTAATAAATCTAGATCTATATAAATTCACCCCTAGATTAGTTTCGCTAGCCACCCAGTGGGTGGACGGCGTCCACCCCAATGACCTAGCGAGACTACCCGTACCCCTAGGCCCTAGATCATAAGAGATCCACTAATATCCAAATGACTTGTTAGCATGAACATGATACCCAACTGCTCAGTTCTGGTACTGGCCTGAGGGTGGAATGAGGGAAGGAGAAGCATATTGAGCTCCTGGGGTTTGTTCAATTTTGGTGAACTTTTATTATTGTCATAAGTGTAGTGGGAGACAATAACGAGCTAATGTAGCTTAAAATTAGTCTTGCCATTATAACCTTTGCAAAATTTTAAAACTAGTACCTATGTGATACAGCGTAACAGTAACCATCAATCATCATAGTTGTTTGCCAATCACTGCATTACTCATGAATATTATGATATAAATTCCAAGACATCCTTAGTCTTTTCTATTGGATTTTTTTGTGATTTTTTGTGTAGATCTAGTTAATGTAATCAAATTTTTGAAAGCAGTCCATGCAATAAAATTTATAAGGCTTTAAAAATTAAAACATTTTGAAGAAATTTTGTTCTGCCTCTGTAGCTGGTTGGCTTCATTGGTAATCAATCTGCGACTATAAAATCGCCCATACTATAGTAACTGCTATGATAGTAATTATGATGACTAGTTGTAGATTGTAATTGATAGCTATAATAACAGTCATGTGAAGCAGTCTAATGAATTCATTGAATGGGCTGTGGTAAAAAAGAGTTGTAAGCCATATTATGATAAAAGGCATGTACCATGTTATATCTAATCATCACAATAACACTGAGTGCTGCATAGCCTGCACTACCATGTATAGCAGGTAATTTTCGACTGGTAGATATTTTTGTCTGTTTCGTTGCCATTAATTCTGGATGAAAATTAATTCTGAAGATAGGTGTGACCATAATAAATTAATAATAACATAATAATAAGCATAGATGGCCTTGAAAACAGCGTTCACCTTCTAAAGGATCTCTTCCTGACCCCTGACCAGGGGACCTAGGACCTCTTTCTAATGCTATCAGTCTAATGAAGACATCAGATCAACTGTTTTTGTCTAGTCGAAAATAAAACTAACTAATTTTTATTCTAAAGTTTCATTCAAAATTTTCAACCACCAAAAATTACCTGCTATACGGTATGTAATAATTACCATAAATACAGGTTGGAAAATTTTGAGGATAAAAAATTATGTGTTTTTAGGAAAAGCTCTCAATTTTTTAATTTGAGTGGATCAAATTTCACATTTTTGCATGTGCACATGCATTATGTACACTTGCTGCACATGCGCAGTAAGTATTTCTATGGTAATAACTTTTTTGGTTAAGAAATCACCCACAAAATCTATTAAATTAAATGTCCCATGAAAATTTATATCCTGTACAGTAAATTCTAATTTAATAATTCAATATTATTATAGCTGTTTATTGTTTAGAATATATACAAGATGATTGATGTCTCTCAATGGAGAGCAAGTATTGGACTGTGGAACTACTGTCAAGCTGCCTCCAGTAGACCAGCTAATGGCCGCCACTCTCACTCATTCAAAGCTACAGTAGACAGCAAGTCAGGCAGTGCTACATCAGGAGAGAAAACATTTAAACTGCCAGCAGCTCTGTCTCTTATTGTTTTCTTACTCCTCCTCTTTCTCTCTCTCTCTTTATTAAGACACATCTTGATGATTCTACCAACAGGTAAACAGCAATTGCAACTTTGTACTTGTATATTTACTGGTATTTTATTATTAGGTAACTGCTACCAAGTGCAATGTACTACTGGTGTTACTGTTACTGATACGAATTACCTCCAGTCAGTAGTCTTACCTGGAGGCAGCAGTTCTAACCTGATTTACAATGATCCCTATTTGATTGTTTGTCTGCGTAAACTCCTCCTATTATCAGGAGATATTGAACTCAATCCAGGTCCTATGATTGATGATCGACCATCTTGTCTTTTATTTGCAAAGTGTCTTAAACCACTTGTTAACTGGAAACCATTTGCTCTTTGTCTTCCTGGAATAACACAATCTGATGTCAATATAATAGATAAAACAAAAAGAAATGCTCACCTCATGAAAATGGCTTTGCATAAAATGATGGTTACAAGTTAATCCTACAGTATCATGGAGAGATGTCATTAATGCTTTGAAACACTGTGAAGAGAATGAAGTAGTTAATTATATTGAACAAAAAATGAATTGGCCTACTGGGGGAATGGATGATAATATGGAAATAACAGTTACCAGTACATCAGGTAAGCATATAGCTTACACATAGCTAACTAATTACTAGTAGGTAATACTGATGCACCAAAGTCTAGTACTGTACCAGTAGTATCTACTGTATCATCAATTCCTATAATTTATAAACCTATTACTAGTATTACATCAGGTAAACATACACTTAATACAACACTCATTAACTGATACACTACTGCAGGTAATCCAAAGGATATATTAAGGACTCATTCTGCTAAACTCACTGATGCTATTACTACTAGCCTTTACAGAGTAACTGATGCACTGTATGCTAAAGGACTGATACCACTGGATACTAAAGAATACATACAAATAGCAGCAGGAATCTCTGATTTTAGAAAATCAAGCCAATTAGTGTCTATGATACAAGGACTAATGGAATCCTCTCTTAATTCAGAACAGTATCTTATTGATATTTGTCATGTATTAATAAACCAACAACATCGTACACTAACAGATATTGCTACCTCTATATTACACCAGTTAGGTGAGTGTGTGTGTACATTATCAGTGATCAATATAGTCATTATATCTCATTACATTAGGTCAGTCTATACCTGATAATGTCACATCCATTAGTTCAATACCTGAAGATGTTCAAGGATATGCTGACGATATGAAACAACACTACAAACACCAACCTATTGTTGCTACAGACTGGCCACCAAGAATTGGAAAAGATTTTTTTGGAAGACTAGCACTAATAGAAAAACAAGACTCCAGCACACAAGCAGAGTCAGCTTGGCATCTGCTAAGAGGACAAGTTGATAAAACAGTTAAACTAACTGAAAACAAAGAGATAAGTGTTGAAGATGTCCTCCAGCCCACAGATAGTTCTCTGTCTCTCAGAGTAGTAATAGACGGTCCTCCTGGTATTGGCAAGACAACACTCTGTCGTAAACTGTTAAATATGTGGTCGAACAGAACACTTCTATACCAACAGTATGACTTGGTACTTTACTGTCCTTTAAGGAATAGCAAGATAGCGACAGCTACCACACTATCTGACCTGTTTGAGTATAGACGTTATGAAGTTCCCATGGTAACTAAATGGTTTGCGAGGAGGAATGGAGAAGGATTATTGATAATCTTTGATGGTTGGGATGAACTAAGTGAACAACTTAGACAGTCTTCATTAGCTGCTAGTATCATTCAAAAAGAGCAGTTAGACCAATGTTCAGTAATTGTTACCTCTCGTAGCTATGCCTCCTCGTCACTTTTAAAAATGGATACTCTCAGTAGACATGTTCAAGTCATTGGGTTTTCTAAAGAAGAAATATCAACAGTAATTATACAAACACTTCAAAAGGATGTAAAGCTAGCACAAGAACTTATTGATAAGAAAAAAAAAGATGATAAAAATCACAAACCTTTCATAACTACTCAAAGCAGTAAGGACTCACAACTAGCAGTGAAACTCATTAATGATCTTAAAGTACGAAATGATGTCCAATCATTGTGTTATGTACCACTAGTCTGCTCCATGGTCATACTAAGTTTATTGTAAGGAAGGAGGACACTTACCAACAACACTCACTCAACTGTATGAGAACTTTATCCTACAAACTATCAGAAGACATGTGGAAATAAAACCAAGACATGATATTGACCCATATACTTTAGGTAGTCTTTCTACATTACCATCACAGTTAACTAAACCTTTACAAGACATGTGTCAAATAGCTTATACTAACCTGGCAAATACAAGAATGGCATTCTCTTCACATCAACTACAGTCACTGATGAGTAAGGCAGTGAAAGAAGACTATCTTGGATTGATGACAACATTCCTAGAATATGATGAGAAAAAGTATCAGTTCCTTCACTTGAGTATACAGGAATTTCTAGCTGCATGGTGGATAGCTAAGCATGAGAAGAAGACAGAGGAAGTGTTTAAGGATCACTTTGATGATGATCACTTTCAGATGTGTCTGAGGTTTGTAGCAGGTCTAACTCACCTTGAACATGAGAGCTATCAACAGTATTTTAATGAGCAACTTGACTTACAGTGTAAAAGAAAGTCTTTATTTGGCTTTGAAAAATATTTCCCCTGCTTTTATCAGAATCCTGAGATTCAGCAATTTGATCATATTGATTCTGATGATTTTGATAATGTTCCCATCTTTCTTCTTCAACTCTTGTACGAATCACAGAACACAACATTATGTCGAGTATTAGCACAATCCATCAACAACCACTCACTGTGTCTTGATAGAGTATCATTATCACTGTTTGACTGGTTGTGTCTCAGTTATTGTATAAATTACTCTAACACAACATGGAATCACTTGCACCTGGGGACGGTATCTAACCAGTCACTATCAGTCTTCACTGCTGGACTAACCAGTAACTCACTACAGACCCAGTGTAAGAGACTGGAGGTAGAGTTGGATGAACCCACTGATGAATTAATACACAAATTATTACAACCATTTTTTCTATTCAATGTTCAGGAATGCTACTGTGAATTAACTGGTGCTGGTCAATATTTTTCTTGTCTTGTATTGTTACAGTTCTTTAATCTTCCTCAATTGAAGCTAATACACTTAGGAATGACCTTTCCTTCTATACCAACAGTTGACAATACATACTACACAGACAAGTGTGCTGAACTTGAGAAATGTATAGAAATGAATTCAACACTACAAGAAATGAAGATTGAGTACAGTGGAAATGAGGAAATAACAATCACCATTATTAGTGTCACAAGAGGAGTTACAAGAAACAAGACATTAAAATCATTAGCTCTATCACTGTCTGCTGATACTTCTCCTCTACCTGATGGAGTAATAGAGCAGTTACTAAAGGACAACAACACATTACAAGCTCTTTCACTGGATATACCTGATAAACTCCTACCATCATCACTGAATATAGTAGAGGTGAACACACCACTGACTGCTCTAGAGATAGGAAGATGGAGGAGTAGTAAACTGATGTCATCACTCCTTCCACATATCAAAGGATTGCACTGTCTGATACTACATGATCCATACCCACCACATCCTCTATTTCTCTCTCATCCCAGTCTACATACACTTACTTTACCACTAGACACAGTTGAGAGTGCTATTCAACTTTTCACTATTCTACAAACCAATACTACACTTAAAGCTCTGAGTGTGAAAGTAGAGGGGAAGAGAGCTACTAGTAGCATGGGTATTAGTCTGAAAAACATGCTAGCTCAAAATCAAACATTGGAATGCCTTGAAATTACTCATGAATGGTATAATGAGATTCCCAGCTCATTCTTGTATTTCCTAACAACTGGTCTCAGACACAATACCAGTCTACAGCAGTTGAGTGTATCTATTCTACTAAATGAAGAGATACGAACTT
>NW_003547361.1:3369-8234 GCF_000090795.2 Amphimedon queenslandica | reverse complement strand
AGGTGAGGTACAACAACCTGGAGGACTAAAACAACAACAAAAAGGTGGAGGTAGGAAACCAAAAGCACCTACAAGACCTAAACAAGAACAGAAATCAAGTGGCAAAAAGCCATACCAAAATGACCAACCTTCCTCTACTAAGAAGTCATACCTTTCTAGCAACAGTAAGATTAAAATACTTATTTGACCTATTTTAAATAGATCTAGTTACAACTTCAGCTCAAGCTACTGGCATTGAAGATTCTGAAACTTTTACAGGAATGCTCTTTTATGTAATGAAAAAAGAGAGAGTGATATTTGCTGCTGCTAAAAATTTAGATGCACTTATTAAGGTATAGCCTTAGTACATAAATCTACTTGTGTATCTGTGCAATTCAATCTTAGATAATTATTTTGTTAGCATTGATTAATTTTTATTAATTGTTGTATAGTCTATAGAAGCTAAATATCCTCAACGTGAAGACGGGCAGGATTTTAGATTTCGTTTTATTAAATGTGGACTTACCAAGCATTCTCTTGAGGAACACATTCAATTGATATTTGATGATACTAAAAATCATAGTTTAAAAGGATGGAGTATTTTTCCTCATATAACACCTTGTGAAGTAAGTCAAACTTTGTTTAATAGTAAATTTTTTTATTATTCTATGTCTTCAGTTAAAACGGCGTGATATAGAAATGTTTGGTGATACTTATCATGCTAAACCTCCGACTCTTCTCATATCTGTAATAGCTTCACCTGATGCTGAACCCAGCACCCTAAATTATCCTGTACCAATTAAGGGCATTGTTGAACCAATAACTTTAAATATCATAATTGATAAAGCTACAAAAGGTACTGAATGTAACAGAGTATAAAATGATGATAATTGCGTGTTAATAGATAATACTGCTACGTCAGAGACTACTGCAGATGCTGTTGTTTCAACTAAAGAACAAAGCAAAGGTTAGTAGACTTAAAATTTATATATTCTGTATAATTTTATACACCTGCAGATACTTTGAATTTGTCACATTTAAATGATATATTCCTTGCTTTGGTGGATAATGAATTTACAAGCAAAAAGTGGCGAAAACTTGGACTACGTTTAGGTGTCAAACATGAAAAATTGAACACTTTTGAAAAAGATTATTCAGATGAAGTAGAAAGACGTGTTGAAGAGTGTATTGCGGAATGGTTAAAAACTGGCAAAGCAACTTACAAAGCATTAGTTGATGCTCTTAAAAAAATTGATGAAATTGCAGTAGCTATAAACATAGAAAAGACTTGTGAGTATATTTTAGTATAATGGTGTTTTATACTGTTATTTTTTGTAGTTATAAAATAACTGTAAACAAGTAATTGCAAGATGAAACTTTACCTATTCTCATTTTCTTATATTGAATTAATTATTTTAGGCAGTATTTTATAATAATGATAATAATAATAATAATCCTTTCCTTTGATAATAATATTACTGTTTCTTACTGTTTTTTGTAGTTATGCATATTTTCATCAGTTATTATTTTAGTGTATTAATTTCAGTGGATTTGAGCCTGCACAGAGAGGGAGGGAAAGAGGGAGAGAGAGAGAGAAAGGAAGAGAGAGAGAGAGAGAGAGAGAGAGTCTAATCAGGAAATGAATGAGACAAACTGATAAAGTGATAATTGGCTAGACTGATGAACAGGTGTTTGTAGTGAACTGAGCCTAAGGTTACATGTATAATGTACAGTGTACAGTGTATACATTATAGATGGAGAGAGTAGGTGGGAATGAGTACATGCAGTAAGTGATTAAGAGTGTTCCAATTGATATTGGCAGCCATAAAGCTAAACTTCCTAATCACATCTTAATTGAATTACATAATGTTCACATACAAACTAATGAAGTAGAGAATTAATAAGAGGAGGTATTTAATACACATGTACATGTACATGTGCTTATTATTTCGTCCTTGTTTATATTATTATTGTGTATGTTTATGTATTTATAATTCCTTTCCGTTATTAATAGGATGTGAAGGATGATGAGTTAAGTGATAGAGTGTCAGCCATTAAACCAGGACACTGTGCCACTCTCATATACACATCAGGAACCACTGGACCTCCTAAAGTATGTGAACAATGTACACATACTTACATGTATTTGTACATGTATGTACAGTATAGCTAGTAACTTTTGTGGCTTCTATATTTCACGAAATCTACTAAAATTCTAATTTGCAGATTTTAATTTTGCAAATTCTATCACGTGTGTCATGCGGGTTCTGTATTAAATTGATTTTGCAAATCAGGAAGAAATCCGCGAAATTTGCAACCCTTGAAAATTACCACTTATACAGTATGCGTACAATAGCAATTGTAAAACTTAAACTTGTTTGCATGACTTTAAGTTAATTGCATATATATACATGTATATAGCATTTTCATTTTGTTCAGAAACTATCTTCCAAAATTATTAATGTAGTAATTTGTAATGCATGTACATGTACATGTATGTGGGAAATAGATTTATGTGCAACATAATTATTAAAATATTATTTTTCAATTTGTATTCACAGGGGGCAATGCTGTCTCATGATAATATTGTGTTTACTGGTAAAGCCATCACTAAAAGCTGTGGAGGATCACACGTAAGTACTGTATATACCGTATAGCACTTTAATTTGGCGAAGTTTTATTTTGGCGATTGGCGGTTTGCAAGCAGAATCGCCAATCATTAATGCGCATGCTCAGTAATGCACGTGTACACAGAAATCGCCAAATTAAAAATAGCCAATTAAAATTTTAGAGCAAAATCGCCAAAATAAAGCGTTATATGGTAATTAATAATAATAATAAAATATCACTTTTTGTGCACATGTATTTATACTAATATACATATAACTTCAATTTAATTTCATTCTCCTTCCCTCCCTCCTTCTCTCCTACAGGAGGATAGGGGTGTTAGTTTCCTTCCCTTAAGTCACATTGGTGGTCAGATGTCTGATCTCATTGGTCCTGTTATCTGTGGATCATGTGTTTGCTTTGCTCAACCTGACGCTCTAAAAGGATCACTGAGAGAAACACTACTGGTACTAACATACACTGTGTACTGTTTACTGTAGTATAATGTACAGTACATGTAATATCTATGAAACAATATACACGTATATCTACATGTATGTAATACTGTAAGTACTGTATACTGTGATATGTACTTGTAATTAGGGCTGAAACGAATAGTATTTTTCACTATTCGAATAATTGGCATGCTAAACGAATGAATATTTGAATAATTGAAATGTTATTTCTGAATGATTATAAACTACATTTTTGGTGTTAAACTTTTCAAAATGATGCCAAACAGAGCTTCTTAGAGATTGAGAACCACTTTCCCTGGCCACAGCATCAGTATTTAGCCAGTTGGTAAGTAAACAGACCAAGAAACAGACACTAAGAAAGCAGCCTGTGCAGGTGACACGTGGTGAGCGTGGCTCTTAATTATTGCATGTAATAGCAAAAAACTATTCAAATATTGCTATAACGAACAAATATTTGAATATCTCACTATTCGTTTCAGCCCTTGTAATAACATGTACTGTAATATGTACATGTACATGTATGTGTACATATAGTTAATTCTTATACTATAACATGTCCCTTATACTGTGTACTGTGATATGTACATATGTACATGTATTAATGTTATTTTATTTTTCTGTTGTAGGAAGTTCATCCAACTGGGATACTTGCTGTCCCCAGGGTGTGGGAGAAATTCAAAGAAGCAGCTGAAACTCAGTTTCAGTCTATTGGTGGAGTCAAGAAGTTTATAATAAGGAAAGCAATGGTAAGAAGAGAATCACTGTGTGACATCGTGTGATGTAGGGCAGGGCTTATGTACACTGCATGGGTAGTACTTTAAAATGGCCATAACTTTAAAAATTGAAGTCGGAATCAGCTCAAACTTTCTACACAGCATAAGGACATCAATATGTATCAGAAAATGTAATAAAAATTTGGGGTCAATTCAGAGCCATTTTTTGGAAAAAACCAGGAGCATGGTTGCTTCTCACCTCTTGTTTTTTCCACCAATGGCGGGCTGGCTCCTGTATGTGATGTAGTTTTTAGACGAATTGCATTACTGACATCTGACAAACTTAACAAACCGTACAGTTCAGTAATCAATTTCATCAGATGCAAATTATCATTTTCAATTTTAAGATCAACAATTCGGTGTGTAAGGGGTACAAGGAGATCAATATATAGGCCCAGTGACTGTGACATTGATGTAGCAATCTCTGATGCTCGACTTCAATGTCACTAACATATTAATAAAGATTATTATTATTATTATTATTATTATTACTAATTTCACTTATAAACTCATTACTACTGATTTCTGATCCTATTTCAAATTCAAAAAAATTTATTAATGTTAAAAATGGGCTATAGCCTTGGGTATTTTTCAAAAATTGGCCATTTTAAAAAAATGGCCATAATTCAAAAAATTCAAGTTGGAATCAGCTCAAACTTTCTACACAGCATAAGCACATCAATATGTATCAGAAAATGTAATTAAAATTTGAGGTGATTTCGGAGCCATTTTTCCAAAAAAACCATGGGCTCAAAAATCAACCATTTTTTAAAGCGGCAGTAACTTGATAAATTGAAGTCGGAATCAGCTCAAACTTTCTACACAGCATAAGGACATCAATATATATCAGAAAATGTAATAAAAATTTGGAGTGATTTTTGCTAACACACAACTACTATCACAGTCCATTCTTACATGCAGCTTGTATTATTGTGTGTGTGTTCATTGTAATAGGAAGTTGGTCAAAGAAGTCAAGAGAATAAGATAAACAGAAACAATCAATCTGTGTTTGGATATGGACTGGCCAACA
>NW_003547361.1:0-1692 GCF_000090795.2 Amphimedon queenslandica | reverse complement strand
TATATGGCATATACAGTATGTAGGTGTATACATGTACATGTACATACAATGTAGACCCTGTACTTTTATGTACACTTAATTTAATGATAACTCATTTGAAATTTTATACTTTACGTCTATTTGTATGATTTTTAATGTAGTGTATTAAAGAGGAGGTCCCTATCATTAGTAATGTAATGTTGGTTGGAGATGATAAGAAATATCTAACAATGCTGGTCACACTACGTGTTAAAGTAAGCAAAGATCGCATCCTTTAATCTCTCCTCTCTTAAAATTCATACATAATGCATGTACCATGATTGTATTGAAGGAAATTACATTTATACATGTAATTATTGTGATATGACTTGTAAAAAGTTTTATAGCTATTTTTTGAGTTATCCGCATTTCTAAGAAACTTTACCAGCAATTTTTTAGCTCACCTCTCTCATTCTCTCTATTTCAGGTTGATGAGAATCAAAGTCCAACTGACAATTTAACAGATTCTGTTGTAGCACTTTTATCTCAACACAACTCTCAATCAACTACTGGTAATTATTATTGTATAGTAAGATCCTTATCCTCTTATACTGTATGTAGTTACTGAGGCTAAGGATGATGATATTGTTAAGCAGTTGATACAAGAAGGAATGGAGAGAGCTAATGAGAAAGCAATCAGTAGAGCTGCACGCATTCAGGTACTTAAGGAGTGGGTACATGTATATGTAACTACATTTGTTATGTGTGTTGATTGTGGATTATATCTATTTTAATAAGAAGAGGAAGAAATTACAATGATACAAGGTTTTGGAAAATGTTTAAATTATGTGGTTCGCTTGGGATCACTCCATTCATTTCAATTCTTAAAATTTGACCCCTTGGAGATATCCATTATTGTGAACTAATGTGTTAAATATTTGCATAATTATTTCATTACTTTATTATTATTATTATTAAAATTGTAGAAGTTCACTATACTACCAGTTGAGTTCAGTATCGAAGGAAATGAACTAACTTCAACAATGAAACTGAAGAGAAGTGTCACTGCTCAGAAATATAAAGATGAAATTGACAAGATGTATCCTGAGTCACAATAAAGAGAAAGAACAACAATCATCAACAATCAGAGCATAATACATCAATGTGAGTATTCATTACCACTGTTTTATTTTCGATTTTAGTTGACAGTATCATATGATTTTGATTTTTCAAATATAAAATATTTAAGTAAGTATGAACAAAGATGTGGGCAAAAATGTAAGCATTATAAATTGTTATAATATTTATTATAATGAATGTGATTACATAAGGTAACACATATTGCTTAATAATAACACATAAAGTGTATAATTCGTATGCTAGCACATAATTCATGTATGCATGATATATACATGTACATGTACATGTCATTACAAGTACAGTTACGCCACAGTTGAAAAATAGCATCAAAAGTTATTATTAAAAACACACACTGCTTGAAAGAGATACCTACTAAAGTTTGTATAACTATATAATATCTGTGCCTTTGTGCATGATCATCTATTGACTTTTGTTGAATGTATCGTAAGATGCAATAAAGTCTGGTAGTAATCGTTGAGGTAATTCATCATGATCATCATCATCATCATTGTTATTATGACCACTTGGGCTTGTTATTGCATTAAGCTTATTTTCAATGCAGTGCTTTGTACAACAAGTGTATTGTCCAATGTA
>NW_003547360.1:17277-20221 GCF_000090795.2 Amphimedon queenslandica | reverse complement strand
GAAGGTAAAGAGAGGTCTCGCGGGAATCAACGAACGAATTTATCAATAAGTTAAAAACTTCTTCTTAAAACTGAAGAATGCACACACTTAAATACACACAAATCAATTGCATCATAATACATCACTGACACACATTGCATAATATTACATAACACTAGAAAGGAATCTTAATCAACAATGCATACATTATATAACCTACATAAGAAATGAAAATAAGTACAGAAATAATAATTAGGAAAAATGATAATAATAATAATACAAACATGCCTAGGAAAATAATTATAAATAAGCATACATGAACATTATCAGTTATAACACTAACAGAGCAATGCATCCCATCTATGCAGTTGTGTGAATATTATAGTTTAGATTGCAACCAGTTTTGATTCAAAGAATGGTATAAAGTGGACTTTAAGTGGTGGTTTTAATTGTTAATCAGTAGCTAGGCAACATTAAAAGGTTTACTCAGAAGTAGATAAACTGACTTGCCAAATTAACTATGATGTCATATAATGCAAACATTAGAGTACATCATGTAACTACTGCTTCAGTCTGAAGTCCATGCATATAAGCCAACTCAAAAAAGTCTGTAAAATAAGTAACTACATGACGCACCTAATCTACTTTATGCCGCCAAAAACAAATCACCATTTCAGCTCTACAACCGCTACAGAGTAAACAATAATAATAAAGACAAAAGTATAAGAAGTATCCTTTCTCCCACCCATTCCCTTAAGGTTTATCTCCATGCACTACTATCTCCCTCCTTCCCTATCTCTCTCTCTTACTTATCAATCAATGGATCCATAGTCTCCATTCTCTTCAGCCATTTCATAACACTTACTATAATATACCCTATAATGAATATACACTACAGTCAAGAGACAGCAATTACTATGGTAAATCAATATTAGCTCATGCTTTTTCCAAAAAATGGCTTCAAAATCACTCCCAATTTTTATTATATTTTCTGATATGCATTGATGTACTTATGCTATGTAGAAACTTTGAGCTAAGTCGCAGCTTGAATTTCAGAGTTATGGCTGTTATTAAAATTGAGCCAATTTCTGAAAAATAGACTGGGCTATACTATAGCCCATGCTTTCTTTTAAAAATAGCTACGAAAGCACCCCAAATTTTTATTACATTTTCTGATGTATATTTATGTACTTATGCAATGTAAAAAGTTTGAGCTAAATCCCAGCTCAAATTTTAGATTTATGGCCATTTTAAATTGAGCCATTTCTAAAAAATACCCTGTACTATAGCCCATGCTTTTACCAAAAATGGCTCCAAAATCAATTCCAATTTTTATTATAATTTCTGATGCATATTGATGTAGTTATGCAATGTAGAAAGTTTGAACTAATTCCCAGCTTGAATTTTGAGTTATGGCCATTTTTTTAAATGAGCCAATTATACTAAAGCCCTTCCTTTTTCAAAAATGGCTCTGAAATCACCCCCAAAGTTTTATTACATCTTCTGATGTACTCATGCTATGTAGATAATTCAATTTTTAAATTATTTAAGTTATGGCCATTTTTTTAAATATGCAATTGTCTGAGCTCCCAAGAAGACTAAGTGAGCTTACCTATTGATACTCTCCTTGTCACAGGGTAGGCTTCTAAATGTTGCTGCAGAGTAAAGCCTCCATCTCTTTCTCCTCTTCTTCCTTTTCAGAAGTGACGCCTGTGCATACAAAATTAAGTAACATTATTTTTATGAATTAAGTAGTATCGTATACACACTCAATAACCCCTGCCACCACTCACTGCTCTCTTTTTGGTGGTAAACCAACTCCAAAAGTTCTTAATAAGTTAATTTGTAGATCAAAGTGCCAGTGAAGAGGAGGGAATCCTTTACTGCATGCTTCTATCTACAGCATTGATGAAAATAAGATTAATAATTTCATTGTTACATAGAAATATTGTACAAGATGTATTATTAGTAATAATAATAATAATGACTCTAATTGGATTGTGCAAGACAAATAGACAAGTGGCTGTCCTGCATTCATGAGGCAGCTAGCTCTTCTTGTTGGCCGTAGACTACCTGCCAAGACCGGCCTTATAGAGTTACTTTGATTATAAGCTATACTTCCCTGCTTTCAAGTGTCAGCTTCCATTTGGGTTTTGAAATCTACAGGCGTTGAAAATTCAGAAAGATGTCCAGCTGGACACCAGTTACTTTTGCAACATGACAAAAATACAATTTAAAATCAAAGGGAAAGGTATGTCACATGGTCGGCATGTTAAATCTGTCACCACATAGTGTCATAACAACATTAATAATAACTAATAAAATATTGCCATTTATTAAACCAATTCAACTTTAAGACCCCCAATATAACACTGTCTTGTATGCTTTTTTCAAGGGCAGAAGCAATACTTCCAGAAGGTTTCCCTTTGTAGCCATACATGTAGATGTAAGTTCATCACTTTGCATTTTAGTTCTCCTATCTTTATTTTATATGTCTAGTAAAACCTGCCTTACCTATGTTGAAGTATATTAGAATATTCAATGAAAGAACTTGTATAAACTGTGTATTTAATTAATTGTACCTGTAACCACATTGTTTACATTATTGTTTATACATGCACAGTGTATTCTAGGTTTATCTCTACATGCAGTGTTGATTTTGTACTCTTCTAAATTGCTCCATTCTTCTCTCTTCTTACACTAATCTTTATGTTTCTAGAACATTCTATAGCTAGACTATAAATTGAACCCTCAGTCTGTCTCTCTCACATTCCTCTCAATTGTCTCTCTCCCTTGTTTATTCATTTATTGGTTCTGATTAAAGATACTAAGACTATTTAGTAAGCTGTTAAGTCATCAACTGTATCTACATAAACTCATCAGGTTATGAGCCTAGCACCATGGCAGAGATAAAGACAGTCTCTATTGTACCGCTGACAGAAGCAAATTACGCTACCTGGAAAAT
>NW_003547360.1:8781-17267 GCF_000090795.2 Amphimedon queenslandica | reverse complement strand
CTCTATGAGTTTATTCACGGAAAGATCGCGCATTAGCAATAGTCGTGCTATAAGTGGATTTGACGCTGTTATATATCCTCGGGGAACCAAGAACTCCTGTTGAAGTCTGGAAGACTCTATCAGAACAGTATCAGAAGAAAACATGGACAAATTGGCTTAATCTGAGACAAAGGCTGCACTCACTGAAGTTAAAGGATGGAGAGTCAGTTCAGTCTCACATAAAGGAAATGACTGAAATCTTCAATAAGTTAGCAACAGCTGGAAATACCATTGAAAGTGATGACCGGGTTGTTTACTTATTGGCAAGTCTCCCAGAATCTTATGATGTGGTAGTGACTGCACTTGAGGCCAATGAAACTGTTCCTGGTATGAAGACAGTCATAGAGAGACTAACACATGAAGAGAAGAAGCTCAGGATTGTACCAAACCAAGCAGTACAGATGAAGGAGCTATGGCAGCTAAACACCAGCAGAGGAGAGGTCCAAGGTGTCATTTCTGTAAGAAACTTGGACACATTCAATGCAACTGCAGAGAACGAGAAAGATCAAGGCAGAGCTCTCAGTTCATTGAGAAGCATTCAACAGAAATAAGAAAGCCGTATCATAAAGCTGACAGTGCTGAAACACGTCAAGGTGATAATGATACTGATAGTGATGCAGGTCTGGTAGTGGGAAATGGACTATCTACTGAAGAGAATCCTTGATGCAGTAGAAGTTGGATCATTGACTCCGGAGCTACCGGTCATATATGCAATGATTGCAAACTGTTTTTTCAACTTTATCCTCTGAAGAATCCATTAGAAGTCGTACTAGGAGATGGACACAAGCTATCAGCTGTTGCTCAGGGTACAGTGAAAGTATTGATGAAGTATGGTCGTCAAGGTTCACATACATGTAAGTGTACTTTACATGATGTACTCTATATTCCAGAGTTATCATATAATCTTTTGAGTGTCTTGAAAGCAGTAGAAAGGGGAAACTGCATCAAATTTGGAAAGTTAAGTTGCATTATCAGAGATCCCAATCATAGACCAATCGCTGTAGCAGAGAAGATAGGAGGTCTTTATCAAGTCAATACTACTCTAGTTTACGTTAACTCAGCAACTTCGTGTCAAGAGACAACAAAGGAAGACATTATCAATTAGGATACCTTAATGTAAGGAGTCTACAGAAGTTAGCTAAGGAGAATCTTGTTGATGATTTCAATTTCACTCCAACAAATGAAATTCAGTTCTGCCAATGATGTTTAGAGGGAAAGCAACATAGAAGTACTTTTCCTTCACATTCTGAGACTAGAGCAAAGGAATTACCACTAGACTGGTGCATAGTGACATTTGTGGAAAGGTCAACTCCAAATCATTAAGCGGAGCAAAGTATACCTTTATCGATGACTGTACAAGATCTATGTACTAAAGCAAAAGTCTGAAGCCTTTGACAAATTTAAAGAGTGGAAAGGCTAGCATTGGTAGAACTGGAAACTAGAAGAAAGCTAAAGGCCTTTTGAAGTGACAATGGACGAGAATTTACTTCTACTGAGTTTGAAAGCTACTTGAGAAGAGAAGGAATAAGGCACCAATTGACGATTCCAAAGTGTCCAGAACAGAACGGTATTGCTGAACGGATGAACAGAACATTAATGGAAATGGCTCGTTCAATGCTGGCCAGTTCTAAGTTAACAAAGAAGTTTTGGGCTGAAGCTATTTCAACATGCAGCAGTTTACATTTGTAATCGATGCCCTACTAAAGTTTTCCCAGTCACAAGACACCCTTTGAAGCATTAACAGGAGTAAAGCCAGGAGTTGGACATCTAAAGGTACATGTATTTGGATGTGCCGCATATTGACACATCCGCATATTCTTACCTTACATAAACGGCTGCCATTGGTTTATACAGCACTTCCTGTCTTAACGTATAGCCTTACCTCACGTTAATTTTGCAGTGTGAATCGGCCTTTAGATCTACACATCATCATCATCATCATTATTATTATAATGATGATGTGTAGGTCTAATGATGTCAGTCATAAAAATGGTGAATGTTAATGCTCATTAAGTTTGAACTGAATCCGGCCAATTTCTAAAAAATCCCTGTACTATAGGTTTTTTCCAAAAAAATGGCTCCAGAATTACCCCAAATTTTTATTACATTTTCTAATACATATTATTGTCCTTAAGCTGTGTCAAAAGTTTTAGCTGATTCTGACTTCAATTTTTCAAGTTACGGCCATTTAAAAAAACCAAAATTCAGAACAATACCCAAGGCTATAGATCATGCTTTTTCCCAAAAAAATGGCTCCACAATCACCCTCAATTTTTATTCTATTTCTTGATTAATATATTATGTCCTTATGCTATGTAAAAGTTTTAGCTGATTCTGACTTCAATTCTTCCAGTTATGGTCATTTTTACAAATAGGCCAATTTCTGAAAAAATCCCTGTAGTGCCTGCATGTACTATATATAATTCATGCTTATTTTCTAAACTTACGTTTTTTGCTCTGAGAATGTGGTATATCCTCTTCTCCACTAAATCTCTCATTTCCTTCATCTTCAATCGACTAGTTTCAACTCCTCCTCACTAACATTAATATCTAATAACAACAAATAAATTAATGAATTAATATTATTAATTATTTAATATTAATAATAAGAATAAAGTAAGTGCATATGGTCTTA
This sequence comes from Amphimedon queenslandica, assembly GCF_000090795.2. Taxonomy (NCBI): domain Eukaryota; kingdom Metazoa; phylum Porifera; class Demospongiae; order Haplosclerida; family Niphatidae; genus Amphimedon; species Amphimedon queenslandica. The sequence continues at coordinate 14,593 of NW_003547360.1, read as the reverse complement.
AATCGTAAACATGTGCAGCCATTATTTCTACAACTTTTGCTTGATAGCTCATGTTGGCTAGTAATTCAAGTGAAGGTATCATCTCTCTATAAAGGAAGAAAGACAGAGTATGTGTGCATGTACATTTATTACAATGGGACCTGTATATAATGGACATTTTGGTACAGTAAATTTGCTCTGTTATACAGAGATGTCCTTTATGGAGGTTATTTTATACAGTATGGAATGTAATTGGTACACTAGGTGCTGTCCATTAAATGGCTCTAGTAAGATCTTACAAAATCTAATAAGTTTATAATCTTGAAGAATCATCCATGATCACACGACACATAAGATCACTCATTAAGTCATAAAAGATCTTGAAAGATCTTACAAATTGCATGATGTCACAGGAAGTGGTAGACAACCCATGATAGCCTTTACAATAGTGGCAGTATATAAGAAAGGAAATTTTCGTTATAATGAAGTCAAAAAAGTTAATTAAGTTCACATTAACTTTCACATTATTAAATAATTCATTTATACCATATAATATCTTGCTCAGATCTTACTGTTGCGTCCATTTTTCATAAGCTGAAACTTCATGTAAGAACTCAGCTAATTTTTAAAATCTTGATAAAGCAGGATCCCATGATATCTTTCATGTTCTTTGTTTCAAAATCAGGTAAGATCTTGCTGTCAGTGATCTTCTAAGAATTTGGTAAGATCTTGAGAAAGATCCTATCAGATCTTGCTCAAGTTACATTTTGATAGCAAGATCTAATGCTATCTTACATAATCCTTGTTTCAAAGTCAGGTAAATACTTGTGTAATATTAGCAAGAATCTTGTGAAGAATTTTAAAGAGACTTAATAAGATCTTGCTGGGATTTTTCACAAGGGTCTATAAAAGAAAAGGAGTGTGCCGTGTACATGTGCATGTATGGTGCCTCTATATCATGGACATTTTGGTACAGTATGTTACTCTGTCATACAAAGATCACCCCCCCCCCCATTTTTATTACAATTTTCTGATGCATATTGATGTCCTTATCCTATGTAGAAAATCTTCTTATTTCAACAACTCTGTGTCCGTCAACTCCCGCTTCTTGTATAGGCGTAACTCCTGCTCCGTCAGTCCGTCTCCCGGTTTTATCCGTCAACTCCCGCTCCAGGCTGCTCCCGCTTTTATCTGGTTCTGGTCCCACAACTCTGTTCAAGTAGGCCTGGTACTCGACTCCTTTATTAAACAAAGTCTTGAAGGAGCTCCTGGATTTAGTAACAGCTTCATCTAGATGATCCAGTTCATCACAATCACCACCACCCACAATCCTCATCATCAGCTCCAGCCATAATATCCAGCCACTCCCACAATCAGTAAATTAGCACACTTCCATTGCGTGGGTGTTTATGCTGTTTTAAAGTTCCAGTTACATACAAACACTCTACTGAATCAATGATTATTAAGTGATCCTGTCATACATCACTAGTAGTGAATGACATGCTTCCTGTCTCCTCTTCCCCCTAGGGATGTCCCGATTATTCCGGAATAATTTTGGGAATAATAGGTAGCACTTCAATTCCAGAATAATGCTGGCCTAATAGGTGGATCAGTAGCCAAACTCTAATTAAAGAGCAGCAAATGCACAATTTTTGAATTTTTTAATGCCTGAGCTAGTTGTAACTCAATTTTTGAACAAAGTTCAGGTTCTGAAATTGATATAGAGACTTATATTTTGCAGTCTCTGCTGATAGTGATACTTTAAATAGCTTCTCAGACTTACTAATTTTCATTTTTATTGTAGTTAGCTCATGATTATAAAGAATAAAGTGAGAATAATAGGGCAAAATAAAAAGAATAATAGGCAAATTTTTGAGAATTTCTGAATAGAATTATAGGTAAAAAATTTAGCATAATCGGGACACCCCTACTTCCCCCTCTCTCTATCCAGTACCAATGGCACTACTACTTATACAGATACACCACATTCCAGTACATTAGCATTGTGAGTACTAAAATGATAGTCAGTCTGATATGCTCATCACTCCTCTCTAATTATTAAGTGATGCAGAGCACTGACTGAGAGCAGTACCTGCTGTATGACTGTCCACGTTTTTGCACGTGGTCACTAATAAAAATGAGTAGAAGGTGTGGTCTAATTTGCTGAAATGTTAGGCGTGGCTTGTTGTTCAGAAGAAGAAAAGGATGTCGGGAAAAAGTTAGTTTATCTCTTCCTCCTCCTCTGTCTTCATGCTCTCTCTTTCTATTTATTCTTCTGTAGTCATTGTCTTCATTTCTATTATTATTCATTTACCACAGGTTTGAAAATGAGAGCTGAACACAAAGCTCCTGTAATAGGGGAGTCCCTCTACCTGTGGGCAGGGAACCAGGTTGACTTACCTAGGGTGCATGACTCCCTTCAAAAGAGGGAACTGACCTCAACAATTGATGTCTACCAGCTTTCTACTGCTGACTGGTCCTCTCACCTAACAAGAGGTACTCCTCCATTAGGAGTAATGGCCTACTCATGTACCACCTCTCATTCTAATATTTACTATTTTGGTGGAGATTGTGGTCATGATGACTGTTACCACAATACGTTGAATGTACTGAATACGATAAAGATGCAATGGACTTCTTGCAGTAATGCTGAACAGTTGTTGATGAAGAAATGTGGTGCTGGAATGATATCACTAGAATTTGATGGAGCAGAATATCTTGTCATAATAGGAGGGTATGGTTCTACACCAACTGTTTACCATCCTCAGTTTCAATATGATCAACTTAAGACTGGTCGTGTTCGTACTAATGAACAGTTACTTTATAATGTGTCCACTGGTAAGACTCTCTTCATATTAATAAATAGCTTTATGTGTACATGTACATGGAATTAACCATGCATAACTGTGTCTTTCTGATAAAAAAATAATTGTATATGTATACATACTTCAACTTTATTATAACTAACTATATACACATCATGATGTAATAATTAATTATACTTTATATTGTTAACATGTATTGATAAATGATTACTGTATTCTCTTCACTGAAGGACAATTCATTGTTCCATCTGTCAGTGGGCAGTGTTGTCCACCAACTAGTAGTTTCATAATTGAGAAGATTTCTACTACCGGTAACAGAGGAGTAATGTTTGGAGGTAAAGTGACTGTTAATGGTGATGGGACTGTAATTACTAACAGTGTTTACGTATTCAGTGTGACACATAGTACAATAGTAAGTTGTATTATAATATTTTGTTGTATTGCATTGTACAGTAATACATTATCTCAGTATTATCACTAGAGGATACAATGTATATTGTGTTGTACTCATATTAACTGTATTATGTGTATTATTATATTAAATATTCACAAAGCTCTGATACTACATAATATATTTTCATAATTAGACAGTGTATAGTCATGCTTAGTATGGTATTTTTTCATATTATGAAGTATATTGTGTACCAATAGATTAGTTATACCTCCAGTACTTGTACATGTATAATACTAAACACAACCACTAGCCTCACCTCATTAACATCGAAGTATTTAATATTAGGATTAATTTTTACATGTCACACCCATTATTCATATTTGTACACACTGACTGATATTATTAGTACTTGTTTATGTATCTAGAACTGGGAGATACTGAAACCAGGAACAATACCTATTGAGGGACTGTGGCCTATAGAGAGATGTCGTCATTCTAGTGCTATTATCAATGGTGACTCTACCTCACCTACACTAGTAGTGATTGGTGGACGGGATAAGAGAGATCAACTAGTTAATGAATGTTTGTTATTTGATAGTATCACTACTGGTCAGTACAGTTGTAGGAAGGTATGTGTGTGTATAGTACTGTAATGATGTGTGTGTGTATAGTTAGGTCAGTTGAGAGTATGACACTAGTACTGATGTATATTGATGATAGATTAGTAATTGTTAGTGTGTTCAGTAGATAACACTATCACTGATGAAACATTAACATATTTTGTTATTCTTCACATGATGTGAAATGAAATATTAATTTATTGTCCTCACCCAGCTTTGCGTAGGCGAGGACTAGGTACTCAGTTTGTCTGTCTGTCATTCATTCTGTGTGCTATCTTTTGTCTTTGAGAATGTATATCCGCCCTCTATATCTGTGAAAGCTTCTCTTCTGTTAGGAAAAGTCTTGCTTTACTGCCTTGAGATGTTTAGAGAGCAGCTCTAGCTAGTAGAAGCTTTTTAACTCACAAGAAAATGCCCAGCAATAGCAGTAGTACTCTGGTGGTAAATGAGACTCTTTTCCAGTAGATCAAGACTAGTTATTGTTATATATGTGTGGGACTTTTTAAATCTTTCTTGTTGGTGAGTTGTAGCTTCGTGAATTTCAACCTGGGTGAACTGTAAATAGTCTAAAGGTCCTAAACTCTCTCAAATCACTCAATTTACATCTAGGTACTAGTACATGTATTTGTGCCATTATAATGTCTTATGGCGCTTATAAGAAGAGAAAAATATGAAACTTCCTTCTTGTTGCAGGGCTTGCTGCTCGGAAAATAATTAATTAATAGCTGATGATGTCATGCCTCACCTTTGGGAATAGCTGGAGTAGCTTGCATGCTGCTACTTCTGCAGGTAGTCTGGTAGATCTATGCAAGCTAGCTGTTATCCCTCAGGAGTACACTTGTTTTATATATGCAATTTGCATGTTAAAGTTCTTTTAATTTTGATAATCAAACAGCTATAGGGGCGAGGCCACGCATGCACTGTAGGTGTCTCATTTTGTTTGTGGTGAGGATTAAAATTGATTTTACAATTACAATAAATGTAACGATCATCTACATGTGAAATGATACAATTTCTCATTTTTATAAGTAACTGTATAAACATCATGTATCAGTAATTACTTGTATACTTCTCTTTATCTACAGATTCCTCTACCTGAATTTGTTACTGGTAGATACAATCACTCACTCACAGCAGTCACAATGTCACCACACTGTGTGTGGCTAGTAATTGTTGGAGGATATGAAGAGTATGAATTAGAAGATGTTGGAGGAGGAAAGAAAGTGCCGATGAATACCGTATTTCCTTAAATAGAAGCCGCATTCGAATAAACGCCGGGGTAGCAATAGAATTAAACTATAAATACGCAACACCAGCCTAGGAGTGACTCAGTAGTCTAGTGGGCAATGCCTGAAGTTCCAGAAGTCAAAAGCTTGAGGCCACGGGTTCGAATCCCGCTCTGGGCCAAAGTTTTTTTTATTTTTTATATATTTTTTGGAGGTCCAAGTATCATTTTTATGAAATAGACGCCCGGGCTTTTATTTAAGGAAATACGGTACTTTTATCACTGATACTAATAGACTAATAATGATAATTGAATTAGGTAAGATAATATTAATTTATAAATTAAACACATTTATTTTCTTATTGTCTCTCAGTATATAGTGAAGCTGGTGAGTGGATAGTACAGTCAGTATTGGATGGTAATGATCTCACTAGTAAGAGCTATCAAGAAAAGTATCAATCGTACAGCAAGACCAGAACATGGTGGATGGATCAGCTAATAGCATATCCCACAGAGAAGGAAATGAAGCTTCAGAGATATATACAATCTTTACATCAAGACCTACAAGTGGCTCATCAAAGCAAAGCATCACTACAGGAGGCACTGGTTGAGGCCAATAAACAAGGTATATAGGATACTACACACACACACACACACACTTTAACTGTACTAACTGATTTACCATATATGGTATCATTAGCAATAATCATAGTACATGTATTTATGGGCTACTGTGTGCAGTGCAATGTTGTATAAGCTACAAATATCA
>NW_003547360.1:5717-8771 GCF_000090795.2 Amphimedon queenslandica | reverse complement strand
TATTTTTATTCAAGATTACGATAAGCTTAAAGCTAAAGTTGCTGATAATGAAGTATATATAACTGAAATCTTGGAAGAGAAGATACAAGTAGAGGAGAAGAAACAGATTATTACTGGTTAGTGTATCATACGTATTAGTTTAAGCACGATTCCCCATACTGTACGGGAAATACAGCACAGGGGGAACCGTGCTTTTACTAGTTTATGGTCATAGTGCCTGAGTGGATCAAAGGCACCAGCCCTAGACCAAGTGAAGAATAGCCTAAAGAGAACCAAAAGAGATTATATCTGGACTGTGGGGCTATATGCTCATGAAGTCTTCAACCTTGTGCTGCTCTACCCAGTTGGGGGCGGTCACAGTTTATACAACAGGAAACCACAAACTGTGCTGTATGAGATATACACGCGTATAGCACGGGCAGTGCCTTTGATGCACCCATGTACTATATTATAAATAATATTAGATGAGAGAATATTTTATTAATATAGAAGAGTACGAGAAACTGAAACTCAAAGTAGCTGATATGGAGGAACAATGTCTCATGGAGAAACAGATCATTATTGGTTAGTGTATCATCATCAATCAATAATGATTATTACTATTCTATTAATTTATAGACCTTAGAGCTAAAGTGTCTGATAATGAATTGTATACTTCCAAACTAATGAAGGAGAAGTCACAACTACAGGAGAGAGTCGCATCCTTAGCTGAACAATCCATCAAAGAGACTAGTTCCATTGGACTACAATTTAATTACCTGATCCCTTCAATGGGTAAGAGTATTATTATTGTGACTGAGTGCAGGCAGGATTTTGGTATATAGTGTTCATGCATGCAGCCTTTGTCAGTGTATTGTCAAGTTCAAAAATACATGGTATTTGATGAAATTACAAGAAGAGATTTTTATAATTATTTTGATACATTATACATGTTCTTATATATTTATTAACTTTGAGCTGATTCTGATCAAGTTTGAATTTTTTTAATTGCTAAAAAATAAGGCCAACGACCAAAGGCCTTTTGTCCTTAGCCAAATTTTATCAAAAATGGCTGGGCAAGAATTCTCCATTTTTATAATTTTTTCTGATGCATATACCATTCTTATGTTGTGTATCAATTTTGAGCTGATTCTTGGATTTTTTTAAATGAATTTTTAGAGTTATTGGCCTCGCCCAGCTTTGCGTAGGCGAAGACTAGGTACTCGGTTTGTCTGTCTGTGTTTCATTCATTCATTCATTCTGTGTGCTCTCTTTTGTCTTTGAGAATGTATATCTTTGCAATTGCGCGCTCTAAATCTGTGAGAACTTATCTTCTGTTAGGAAAAGTCTTGCTTTACTGCCTTGAGATGTTTAGAGAGCAGCTCTAGCTAGTAGAAGCTTTTTAACTCACAAGAAAATGCCCAGCAATAGCAGTAGTACTCTGGTGGTAAATGAGACTCTTTTCCAGTAGATCAAGACTAGTTATTGTTTTAATATGTGTGGGACTCTTTAAATCTTTCTTGTTGGTGAGTTACAGCTTCTTGAATTTCAACCCAGGTGAACTGTAGGTAGTCTAAAGGTCCTAAACTCTCTCAAATCACTCAATTTACATCTAGGCAACAGTATTTGTGCCATTATAATGTCATATAGCATTTATAAGAAGAGAAAAATCTGAAACTTCTTGTTGCAGCTAGGGCTTGCTGCCATCAAATAATTAATTAATAGTTGATGATGTCATGCCACACCTCCAATTTGGGAGAAGCTGGATTAGTTTGCATGCTGCTACTTCTGCAGGTAGTCTGGTAGATCTATGCAAGCTAGCTGCTATCCTTCAGGAGTACACTTGTTTTATATATATATGCAATTTGCATGTTAAAGTTCTTTTAATTTTGATAATCAAACAGCTATAGGGGCGAGGAGACGCACCGTAGGTGTCTCGTTGTTTAATATGCTTTGTGCATGGGAACCCTGACTGAGTGTATACAATTGTGTGTATACTCACTGTATATATTTTGTATAATTGACAGATAAATTGGATTGTCTGAGTGATGTCCAGGTAGCAGAGAGGAAGCTGTTCTTAATTCAAGGAGACAAACCGCAACTGATGAATTGGGAGAAATATGGTCTAAGGATTGGAGTACAAAAGGAGAGCTTACTGTCCTCTGAGACAGTAGAAGCAGCAGTGGTTGCTCTTGTAGGAGGACAGTTCCAGTTTCCTCCTAATACTGTCCTAGTCAGTGCTGTGTATGCAGTATTACTCTCAAAACCTCTCCTCAAACGGCTCATATTAGAAATACAGCACTGCGTTGATTTAACAGGACAACCAGCTCTTAGTCATCATCTCAAGTTTGCTATAGCTCCCGTAAGCACACCCAGTCTTCCTTACCAGTTCTCAATACTTGAGGGAGGAGAATTTAGCTCTAATAGTTGGTATGGATCCATTGAGCGTAAAGAGTTCTGTTTGGTGTGCATACTGGGATTGCTATTTGTAGCAATGGCTGGCATTCTTGGAGGAGGAGGAGGGGAAGGTCAGCAGCAACAAGGAGGAGGTGTAGTACCAGCTCAACAGCAGCAAGGAGGAGATACACTGACAGTACTAGCCCAGCAACAGCAACCAGGAGCTAATGAACAAACCAATGGACAACAAGGAGAGGAGGGACAAGAAGGACAGGAGCAACAAGGAGAGCATGAGGAAGGACAAGAAGAGCAAGGAGAAGGAGCTGAGGTACAAGGAGAAGGAGACCAGCCACAAGAAGAAGAGATACAGATAGGACCAGAGGAAGGAGAGGACCAGTCTGGGGAACTGCAAGGAGAAAGAGGAAACCAACAAGGAGGAGAGGAATGGAGGGAGCTACTAGAACAAGGACTGGAACAACAGGAAGGAGGGATACAGGAGGAAGGAGTTTATGAGGAAGGAGAGAAGGATCCTGTGCATAATGAAGAAGCTACTCCTCCTGCTGTGGCTTGTACTGAGTCTAGTTCTAATAGTAAGCATCAATCAATATACAGTGTTGATAATGAATGATTGATTGTATCTAATAGTTAATACTGATGTACAGAAGAGTATGAAATATG
>NW_003547360.1:2753-5452 GCF_000090795.2 Amphimedon queenslandica | reverse complement strand
CCTCCTCCTCTAATGTAGTACATGAATCAATGTCAGTATCATACACTGGAGGAGCTAGTAAGTGATAATACTGTGTGTATAATATACTGACCTTTGACCTCTATTAGGTCCATCAGCTACTGTTGATGTCAATAAAGTAAAGAAAGTGATTGATGATGTTCTAGTATCTCATTATGATACTCTCACTTCTCTAACTAAATCTTCTTTTCTAAGTCTTGCTAATAAACTATACACTGCTGGCCTCATTAGTGAAGGAGTCAAAGAGAAATGTACAATGGAAGAGTTTTTAAGTGAATTTAGGGCTAGTCTTAGAGTTAAGAGGAAGTTACTTAAAGTGAAGGAGCACTGTCAAAAGTTCTTGAACTCATTCATTGCTGTAAGAGGCAGTTATGCTGATGCAGCAGAAGCTTTAGGTGAGGACTGGATTGAAGCTATCAGGAATGAACTAGGATTTAGTTTTAATATTGATATTGATTCTTAATAATAGTTTTGATTAATTTTATTGCTTTGACCTTTCAAATTGCTTATTTTAAAAGCAATATTTTACATTTTATTTAAAAATTTGATTAATTTGAGTTCCTTGTTCACACCAACCTTCACACCTCTTCACATCTTGTTCACACCTTCACAATGAGACAGGAAATTGATTTTTAATTTACACAGCCAAGAATTATCATCTTTGATACAGGCTACTACCCAAAATCAATGATTTAAGCCTGATGTCTATTTTGATACAGCACTGACTGGCATCAATGTTGATTTATGTCTGTTGCTCTGGCTGAGCCATGGGCTGTACTCCAACATGGTTGTATTATGGATGATCATCATGATTGTATCATACTATAGACTCATTGCTTTACAGGCTGCCCAAAATCCATGATACAGGAATGTGTCAGGCTGATCCTGATTGATATCAGTCATGATTTAAATTAGAATTCTTGGCTGTGTACAAAGCAAGCACAACCGTCATTATAGCATGACTGTATAGTCCAGTGGTATTTCAACTTATACAGATACCATTATAATTACATGTGTGTGTTGCATGTAAAGTACACTAACCCCCAAGTACGTGAACTGATCAGTAGTAGTAAAATCCTTAGCAGATCTTCCTAAAGACTAAAGTACTCGGAGTTAGGGTCTCAACTGTACTCCAACAATGACAGACAATTTTACATGTACATGTATATGTGTAAATTATAAATTGAGTGCATAATTATTGCAACATACATACACTTATTGCCTTATTTGGGTATTATGATTTAATTGTTTATTTTTAATTGTAGCAATGGAAGGTTGCATTTGTAGTGTGATTGTATGACTGAATTAGGACTGAGGATCACGAATATTCTTAAACAGATAATAAAAGAAGAAGAGAGAGAGTTAGAAAGGAAAGAGGAAATGAAGGAAGAATGGGAATGTTTTAGAAAGAGTGAGAAAAGAGAAGTTACAGCAAATGATAACAATCAAAATAGCAACATACACTCACACTACTAAAATAGTTTGATAAAATGTTTTCTGAATGATAGAGATGAACGACGAATGATGAACGAACGATGAATGAACGAGACGAACAAACGGTAGCTACTCAGCTTCTTCTTTGTGATCTGTGTGTATATGTTATTAACCACGTGTAACTATGTGGTTACAAGTCATGAATATTGAATGTGTTAATTAATCCAGGATATATTGAATGCATGAATATATTGACCACCACACATTAAATATTTATTATTATAGCTATGTATTAGCTAAAGCACTGTTGAGAGTAGGTTACGGAAATTATTGCACGAGGGGTGGTCGAGAGGAAAATGTAGCACAATGCAAAGCCGAGTGCTACATTTTCGTCAAGACCGTCCCGAGTGCAATAATTTCCATAATCTACGAATCAACAGTGCTTTGATTGGTTTGTAGTGGTGCGTGGGCGGATCAAATGAAATTTCAAAAGTCGCACAGGTGGCCAGCGCAAGACAATCAGATCTCATTTATCACTATTATTATTGTTACATGTCTAGAGTGTGTATACTATATCCCAGTTCAGTTTGGGACGGAAGTGGAAGCAGCTGCGAAATGTAGTTACGTCACAAAAATGACGTATTTTAATTATATTCATAGAAGCATGGCGGCTGTGTTGTTTCACTCTTAAAACAGTCTTGCTGTTGCTGATAAGCAGTACAATAGCTGCTGGAGCCTACTAGTCTTCATAATGGCCATTATTATCAAAAGATCTGGCTCTTTTAGCTTTTTAAAAGAAGAATTATCAGTTTGGGCGCTCGACCACATGTTCTTATGTAAACTATGACGTAGATAAATTGTCATAAAACGTCATTTTGGTATGCCATTGGGTTTATAGGGAGAACCCGGTTCTCAGGGTTCCCAAGGGCTGAGAGACCCAAAATTTCACAGATTTTGATGGACTTTGGCGACTAAGAACCTGTAAAAGTTTCATCCTTATCCCACATTCCTATAGAAAGTTATTCCAGTTTTTCTTGTCCCAAACTCAACTGGGATATAGTATAGCTGTGGCTGTTATTTGCCTCTATCAAAGCTTGTGGTTAACAGGAAAGCCCATACATATTATACTGTGCAGTACTATATATTCCACACAGTGCTACATTTTTCTACCATGCGGTTATCGGAAGTTGTAGCACTGACGGCGCCTTTGATCTGCCCACGCACCATACTACAAAGGGTAAATAGCA
>NW_003547360.1:0-1355 GCF_000090795.2 Amphimedon queenslandica | reverse complement strand
TGCTTCTTTATTAACAAAATGGCGGCATGCAGCTAAGATGGCTCGATCCAGCAGCCACAGTGCCACTTTTTCCTTACTTGAAGAATGATCTGATGGGACATGGACCTGCGCATAGACTGTTGGAGTAGATTGGTGTAAGAATTATCCTTGTAGCACCAACTGATACTGAGATACACACCGACAACTGGATTGACAGGACTTCTTGATGATGATGATGATGAAGATGAAAAAGGTGGCTGAACAAAACGGCCGGTTCGCCGATTTTTGGCTTTTCTCTTAGACAGGGCCTAGAGCCACGCTATTGGTACCAATGGAGTCCTCTGGTCAAGATAAGGTCCTCTATAAAGTCTGGTAAGCATAGGAGCTCGTTTTCCCGGTATACCAAGGCTGCAAAAGTCGTGGCAGCCATTTTGAAGTGGGGTGAATCCTACTTAGTAACGCTACCGCGTTACTAATTAGTAACGTGGTAGCGTTACTAACTAGGATTCACCCCCAAACAAAATGGCTGCCATGACTTTTGCAGCCTTGCTATACTGGGAAATAGTACAGGGTTTTTGGCCAAATTTTGCCAAAAATGACTAGGAGAGAATTCTTCATTTTAGGAATTTTTTCTGATACATAATTGTACATGTTTTTATGTATTATAGCAAGTTTGAGCTGATTCCGATCAAAATTGGATTTTTTACAAATTTTTAAAGTTACTCAAAAAATGGGCCAAAATCCCTGTACTATAGTACAGGGTTTTCAAATTTTGCCAAAAATGACTAGGAGAGAATTCTTCATTTTAAGAATTTTTTCTGATGCATATACATGTTCTTATGTTGTATAGCAAGTTTGAACTGATTCCGATCAAAATAATTTCAATTTTTAATGAATTTTTAAACTTAAAATTTTTTATGAATTTTGCTGTTTCATGCTTTATGGGATAATAGGAAACAATGAGTTTTCAAGAGTCCTATTGCATACATGTACATGTACATGTAAGTTGATTTGTACACCATTATATTTTCCTCATTTTTACTATTTTTGTCTTCTCTCTCTTCCTTTCTTGTCCTCTTCTCTCTCTTTCTCAGACTGGAGCTCACTGAGAAGCAGCTCCTACTTACCAGAACTGCATTAGACGAGACACTTACGGTGCATGGCCTCGCCCCTATAGCTGCTATGGTGCATGCCCACACTGCAATAGCTGTTTGATTATCAGCATGAAGAGAGTCTGCTCAACACTAGCTTCCTGCAGTTGCACTTGCTCTTAAATACCTACAGAAGTAGCAGCACTGCAGCACATACATACAAGCAGCTCCAGCCCCTCCCATGCATGTAGATTGAAAGGTGTGGCATTCCATCATTACTGGAAT
>NW_003547359.1:18538-20241 GCF_000090795.2 Amphimedon queenslandica | reverse complement strand
CGGGATAATATTATGGAGTTATCAGAAGTGTTTACATGGAGACTCAGTGTTAATGATTCTAGAGTTAGACTAGATCCTGACACTCAATTAGTAAGACTTGACAATCGAGATGGTAAGTCATTTGTCACAATATGAGATAACTTGTTTGTTTTCTAGTTTTCAGTATTGGGTTTAGAGAACTATATGTTACTATAAGAGAAGGAGAAGTTGCCTCATTAACTATAAAGCAGATAGGAGATGAGACTGGTGGTCTAGACATTGGAGGCTTTCCAGAGAATCGTTTGAGTCAAATTCGATTGAGATACGTATCTGGGACTGCTACAATTGGTTAGTATTAGCACAATGTGTTGGTTTTAATATTAATAATTACAGATAGTGATTTCTCTCTTAATACTACTGTGCCAAGATTGACCTACAGAGCCAATAATACACTGAATGATGTTCCATTTCAGCCTATCACTAGTATTGATGATAATATCATTGAGGGAGATGAAACAATAAGAGTCATCATATTACCTGGTGGTGATAACGTTGTACAAATATTGAGAGACTGGCAGACAGCTACTATCACCATTATTGATGATGACTGTAAGTTATACATAGTAATTGAGAAAAGACATGACAATATTTATTTTTTCATTGCATAGCTGGTGTGCTGTCATTAGAAAGAGCAACATATGATGTAATTGAGAATGAAGGAACTGTAGAAATATGTGCTGTACTAACTGGAGGAGCATTATCTGAAAATACAACAATAGACATAAGACCTAGAGATGGCACTGCACAATTCAGGAGTAAATTTTAATATTACTATTAGATCTAATTACAGATTGTTTTCTTTTAACTATTAGGTGACTATAGTACTCGTAGAATTCGTTCAATATTACCTGCATTTACAAACAGGACATGTGGTAGATTTGATATTATCAATGATACCATTAGAGAGCCACTGTCTGAGAACTTCACCATAGCAATAAGTAATATTTTTCCAGAAAATAGTGAATTAATGATAAACCCGACTCCATCATTCATCAGAATACAAGATGATGATCGTTAGTATAATCATTTATAAAACTTTGTGTTTATTATTTACCTTGCAGAGGCTGAAGTAAGGTTTGCTATGGGTCAAGCTACATTCTCTGAAGGAGGAGGAAATCAATCAATCACTGTCATACTAGATGGAGCACAATTGACTCAAGCACAAACCATGGAAATTTACATTGATGATGGAACTAGCAGTATGTTTATAATATATATTACATTATATATCATTTGTATAATGAAATAGATGGAATATCACTTGGTAATATCACATTCGGTACTAATGTTATAACACAGAATAGGAGCATCAGTTTTCCAGTAGTTGATAATAGCATTGCACTGGAACCTGATAAACATTATCTACTAAGATTAAGGAACATTGGTAATATAGGTTTAGGTAACCCAGGAACAATGAATGTGACTGTAGTGGATGATGATGGTAAGTAGAGAGATTGATGAACATTGTGCAAATGGTTTGTTTTCTAGATGTTACTGTGAGTTTTGCGCAATCATCTTACAGTTATAGTGAAAGTCATGGAACTGTTAGTAATATTCAGGTCCAACTAAACAATCCGATTGCTCAAGATCTGTCTGTCAACATTGGAGGAGGTGAGATGAATCAATATTGTAGCTTATTGAATTACTTAGCAATATTTAATATC
>NW_003547359.1:4905-14535 GCF_000090795.2 Amphimedon queenslandica | reverse complement strand
CAACCCCTCTCTTCATTAGCTTCTCTACTGTATCAATAATCCCAATACCCTATCTCTCTATCTTTTTCTTATCGTGCAGTGGTAGTCTCTCATTAAATATGTACTCCCATATCTCATCCATTGATATACCAATAGTAACTGGAGTACCCTCTAACTTAGCCATATCTACTGCTGGTAACAGACACAGCAAACGAATACGAATAGAACGAGGAAGCAATCCCAAACAACTAACAGGAAGATACTTAAAATGTTCATCTAGATCTATGTCATCTGTGGCCCATAAGGAGGCTCAAACGTGAGGTGTCCTATGATGTACAATAGACACTGTAACTGAAGAGGTGCTGGGTGAGACATCACTCCTGTCTTCAGTCCTTCCCAATAATGTGTAAACTCATCCTCAGAATCTGCAGTAGATCTACCACTGTGCTCTGAGCTTATATGGGAGTCTTTGTGTAGGCATACATCTGAGAAATCCTCTTCTGAGTGTAGATTATCTGCCATTTGGTGGGAGTCAATCTAAGCACGCCCTGTAGCTATGCCCACATTCACACTCACTATCCATTCCCACATAATTGGGCGAAGCCCACTAGTTCGAGTAGAGTATGTTTGTTTGTTTGTTTGTTTGTACACGTACGTCACCCCTATTTATCCGTATGAAACATTTTCCTATTTTAATAACCTAATCTTAATCTTCTTTGAAAACGGGTGTGGTCACAGTGAAATAAAATGGCGCCAGCTATCAATTCTTCATTGTTCTCAGTTCATGTTCTTGACCTTACAAGTTACAAGTCACTCACTTGAGTCAGCAAGAATGCAAGAGAAGTCTCTACTACTTTCCAAATACAACAAGGAAGATTAAGAAGGCAGATATGCCACAGTTGTGAGCTTGTAAAGCCTCCACAACTACTGACATAACCTATGACTGCAGTTACTGTCTCTGGCTTCCAACACAACTTTTTTGCTGCAGAATGTGATAAACTGATAAAGAAAATTTGTATTTCCAAGCATGATAACTTCATTACAAATTTACAAACTACTGTATTTACTCATGTACATGTACAATAATGTAGCTCTATACCATATAACCTTTAAAATATAGCGTGGCTAGGGGGCTGAGCCCCTTAATGTTTTACATTCGTCTAGTCTACTGTTACTTACTGTGCAGGTGCCTTTTATCATTGGAGAGGAGATTATAATGCTGTGACTGAAAATATAAAAGTACTGGAATTTGTGCCACTTTAACCAGAGGAGTCATATCCAGTCCTTTCATCATTGACATAGGAGGAACTGCAACATATCCAGGTATGAATGATCATGTTATTGGGCGAAGCCCACTAAGATGAGTAGAGTTTGTTTGTTTGTTTGTCTGTCTGTACACGTACGTATTCCGTATGTCCTCTATATAGCCGCACATGCCTAGCAGTGCAATAGATTCTAAATTTCAATATTTCATTGAAAGTGGGAGTGGTCGAAAGATAATAAAATGGCGATCAGCACACGGGAATCAGAAGTCATGATTTTCCTACTTCCTAGCAACAAGATAAGGCAAAAACACCGTCCAAAGACTTCTCCAACTGCTTGAAAAGGTTACAGGGTGCAATAAAGTAATTATGAATCTTCTTTTTGTTGAGAAAATCAAACAAATGTCACATTTGTCACTGACTGCACTTAACTGGCCAGCCTTTTTATATCTTATGGCTATTTTAAAGTCAGTGTAGCAAGGCTTAAAGTAAAAAACAAGTCAGGAGTTTTCTAGCAGTAACATAAAGTGTAGATTCTGCTTTTTCCCAGCTAATAATCTACAAGGCTGAGCCCTTGAATGGTTTACATTGTTTCTAGTATTAGTTTATAAATGTAATTATATATTTGTAGTTGACTACCTTTTCTATGATATTCGCTTGCAAATGCCTTCATATCAAAACAGCACTTGTGCTACACTCTACATTGTGGATGACGATACTTTGGAGAGGAGATATGAGGAGTTCTTTTATCTATATGTATTTCCAGAGTATTTCCTCGGCATAAGAACTTGTTAGTGAACAACTCTTGGTTAACTCTTAGGATTCAAGATGATGATGTTTCCATCACATAATTTATTTTGTTGATTTTGTCATTAATTTTGATTGATGGGCATCAGTCCATTTATAACTGGATATTATTAATAAACTAGCCTATTCTGAATAAGATTAGTAAAAACCACTGTGATATTAGAGGCAAGATGGCTCTTATTTTATTATCCTTGGCTTTGCTCTTTCTCTCAGGTGAAATCACTAATTATAATTGAGGTAATAATTGCAATTGGTGCATACTTAATAGTTCAGGGTCATTTGCAAGATTATGAAATTGTGCAGTGTTACTCGTCCACTTATAACTGTGTTAGTAATACTAATGGAGTCAGTCTTCCTGCTATTGACTGCTGTGGTAGAACTGGTGGAGGATATGCCAGACATTCTTCATTCACGGGAATATGGCAGTCAGCTCTGTGCAGTCCTCTATGTATTGGTGAGCTTATTAACCGGCCGCTTTACAAAATAGTACTGTACAGTAATCATGTGTAATGTAATATCTTTGTGAGCCTATTCCGAGGCCTATCCCGTCTATTCTTTTCCTGATTTATGATTTAAGATTTATTTGATAGACCCACTGCCCCTTTTTGACTTTGACGCTCAAAGGTTAAGATGAAGGAGGGTTTGGTATGTATTTGATTCATTCTTGCTCAATATGCTACATTCTATTTTGAAGATTATTAAACTAGGTCTAGTAAAAGCAAGAGTACATAATTATGTACTCTTGGTAAAAGATATGTGTTGTATTAATTACATTAACGTATCAACCTTTTTTACACATTAATTTTTGTATGTAAGACTTGTGTAAAATGTACCCATGGCTTTAATAAATCAATTGCATTTTTCTTTGCATAGTCATCGGATTTGATCAGTCATTGTTACATTTTGTGTCAAGAGATGCTGGAAGAGTTGCCTCATTGACTGCTGATGAACTGTACAGAACACCTGGTGCTTCTCTCCTGTCAATCAAAAATAATGTATCCATTAACATTGAAACAAGATCCCTACCTGACAGTAAGCTCACTTTAATTATTTTATCTGTTACTAACACTTTAAAAGACATTGATGATTACTTTGTGTCCTTCATGAAACAAGCAACAATTAATTCTACTGAACTACCTTTTACTGTTCAACTGGAGGTTACACGAGGGAACGGGATTGCCCTTCAGCCATCCATCTCATTTAGTTATGTGATGAGTTTGAATCCTGATTCGAAGCTTCCACCAGGTGTTGCAGTTGTGTTTAAAAGTGCTAGAATTTTGGCTGAAGATGTAGATGGTGAATTAATTTGTCATTAAATAATACCAGTAATGTTATTTTCCTCTTATAGTAATGACTACTAGACTACGAGTTTGGCCATTGCTTGTAGAAGGCTTTACTGGTCAAGCTCACATCAGACGTAAAAAAATCAACTTCGAGTCTCCTTTCCAAGTGACCCTTGTATTTGATAATTATAGTGGCATACTTAGTCCATTTTATAACTCAGTTGGAAACATTAGTAAGTGGTATAGTTATTACACATAACTGTCTATTATTTTTACACAGGTTTTCCTAATAAACAAATGGTTGTATTTGATCCATACAAAGACCAAAGCATTATTTCCAAACCTGTTTCTTTCATTATCCCAATAGACAACATTGTGGAGTTTTCTCAAGTGTTTTTAATTAGAATGAGTGTTAATGATTCTCGTGTTAAGATTACATCAGTCACAACTCATCCAGTATAATTGTTGACAATGATGATGGTAAATTATTTTATTGCATCAATTTCTGCCCACTGTACATACATGTAGTTTTAATCAGATTTTGTGTAATCATCAGTATTGCCTATTTTATTAAAGTTTTTAGAGTTGGATTTAAAAATACTGAAATCTCAATTATTGAAGGAGAAACAGCAATGCTAACAGTACAGCAGATTGGCAATGAGAAAGGTGGTGAAGATATTGGTGGTTTACCAGAAAGAAGCCTTGTTTCAGCATTATTGTACTTATGTTATCTAGCTGGTCGAGGAGCAGATGCCAAGTTAAATTACAGTTTCCCAGAATTCAGTTACAATTCTAATAATAAGTTAAATGACATTTCATTCTTTCCTGTCACGAGTCTTGTGGATAATGTCATTGAAGGGAATGAGTTGATACAGGTTGTACTTCTTCCAGGACCAAATTCTGCTAACCTTCAAGTTATACCATCACTACAGACAGCTACTATAACAATATTTGATAAAACAAGTAAGCACTTACATATAGAAATAATTTAATTTTTAAAACTTTTATAGATAGTCCTACTAGCCTGTCATTAGAAAGAAGATCATACAGTGTAATTGAGAGTGAAGGAAGTATAGAAATATGTGTTGTACTAACTGGAGATGTCTCATCAAGCTCAGTGAATATTACCATTCTTGAGTCACAAGGAACTGCAAAGCGAAATTGTAATTGAGTTCTTAATTGTGTCTCATGTAATTTTCTTCCTATATAGCTGACTACACCTTTAGTAGTAATACTTTAACTCTGCCTGCATTTAAGAACAAGACCTGTACAAGTCTTCGTATTATTGATGATAACTTATGGGAGCCATCTTATGAGAGTTTTACATTAACAATTTCTAGAATAACACCTGAGAATAGCAACTTCATTTTAGACAATACCCCATCAACAATTCAAATACAAGATGATGACAGTAAGCTCAATATTATTGTGTTACTTTTTATATTAGTTTATTTCATGTGTATAAAGTATTATACATCTGTTAGTCTGCTGCAGCAAATCAACTAATTAATTTTTGTAGCAAACCTTCTTTTAGCTTTTGTGTTATACAACAAATACAATATAGCGGGAAATTTTTGTGGCCCAAACTTTTTTGCTTATCTGTCTAAAAATCAATTTTGTGGCTTTAATTTTGTGGTTTTCGACTTTTCAGCCATTTCAAACCATATGTGACCATAATTGACAAAAGGTACCTTATGGCGGGTAGTGAAATTCGTCTTTATAGCCAAGAAAATCCAACTTCCTGACCTCTATTTATCATAAAATTACTCCACATGATGCAAAAAGTTACTGTGTAACTTATAAACACAATAAATGTCCAACAGAGCAGTCACAGGTTGATATTTTTCATTATAATGATGAATTTTAAAATCCGCCATAAGGTACCTTTTGTCAATTATGGTCACATATTAAATTGATTTTGTGGATTTTATTTTTGTGAATTAAAAAAGGCAAAATCCACAAAAATTTTGGGCCACAAAATTTCCCACTATTTGGTAATATAGGCTTAGAAAGACACATGTATATATATATCACTGTAAGATTGTGATCAAGTTTTAAATATTTTGAAATTGCACGCCAACACTACACAACAGATTTTAACTTTTAAAAATATTGAGGCATAAATGTTTCTAGTGTACCAGACTGTAATAAGCAGGATAATTGATAGTTGTACATGTTATTGTTTGATTTTACAAGTGTTTAATAGATTCAGTTCTTCTCCTTTCCCACCTGCACAAGCCCAGATTAGTGATTCATTATTTCATGATCCATACACTATATGCAAAAATTTATGTTGCAATATTGAATATCTAATGAATAATGAATTCAGCCATTCACCTGCATCAGCCCAATTTGGGCGGATGCAGGCAATGGCTGGATTTGGCCAACTGTAAAATAAAAACTCAAAATTTTATTGAAATAATTTTAGTTAGAAGTCACATATTATTATAGCAACTTAGCAAGTTAAAGTCTTTATACATTAATCTTTTTGTATGTTTTTGCAGTGAAGCAACAAATAACAGAGGATGTCATTGTACAGTGTTACTCATCTGCTGCTAATTGTAACAGTAATACTAATGGAGTCAGTCTTGCAGCTATTGACTGCTGTAGTAGAACTGGTGGAGGATATATATCTCATTCTTCACTAGCTGCGGCACAACAATGTGGTGCATGTGTTGGTAGGATTAGAATATTATATTTTAATGTCAGTTTAATTTTTCTATATTCATTTATTCACTAGTTGTTGGTTTTGATCAATCACATGTGCATATTGGTCCAAGTGATGCTGGTAGAAGATACTCATTTACTGCTGATGTACTCCTCAGTACTCCTGGGGCTCCTGATGTTACTGGTCTGGATTATGTTATTTCACGAGAGCCAGCTATGCTAGTTAATGGTAGATAATTCTTTATTTACTTTATTTTTTCTGTTTAAAGTTGCTGACTACTTAAGCTCAGATTTTGCTGGACGAACCAATGGTTTGCTACCAGAAAGGTTTAGCATACGATATGTATCACAAGGGAATGCGGTTGCTCTCCAACCAACTCTTTCATTTAATTACACAATTGCTGCTGAAACTGGTCCATCTGATCCATCAATACCATCAGGAGTTGTACTTGTATACAAAAATCTTAGAGTTACAATTGATGATATAGACAGTGAGTGCATTTTATTGTATTTGAATTATTATTATCTTTTTATCTCATGCAGTAATTACTGTAGGTCTAATAGAATCATGCACATGCTTCCCGCCATTATTAGAGGGTCGTGATGCTATAGTTGGTATTGAAGGCTCAGCAATTACATTTGAAGCTCCTTTTGAAGTCACTGTCTCAAATGAGAGGTATACTGGCCCATTGGCTCCTGATGAAGCTGCTGTTGGAGACTTTGGTATAAAACAGTTTAATTTTTAATGATTATTTACTCCTTTAATTTAGATCTCTTCAACTTTACTGAAAAGCATAGTGTTGTGTTTTTACCAACAGCATATTATTTTAATCAGCATTTTGAGCGTGTGCTTTTCTTCATGCCACAGGACAATATTGTAGAGTTACAAGAACTGTTTAGATTGAGACTCAGTGTTAATGACTCTAGAGTTAGACTAGATCCTCAAAAAACCACTCAAACAGTAAGACTTAACAATCGAGATGGTAAGTCATTTGTTCATGAGAAAAACTTCTTTTGTTTGTATTATAGTTTTCAGTGTTGGGTTTAGAGAATTACAAGTTACTATTACAGAAGGAGAAGTGGCCACATTATTTATGAAGCAGATAGGAAATGAGACTGGTGGTGTAGACATTGGAGGCTTTCCAGAGGGTCGTTTAAGTCCAGTTCGATTGAGACAAGTATCTGGGACTGCTACAAGTGGTTACTATTAACATATTCAGTTCGTTTTAATATTGATAATTATTTTAGGTAGTGATTTCTCCCTTAATTCTTTTATTCCAAGATTCACCTACAGTGTTAATAATACACTAAATGATATTACATTCGCTCCTATCACTAGTATTGATGATAATATGATTGAAGGAAATGAAACAATAAGAGTCATCATATTACCTGGTACAGATAATCTTGTTCTAATACAGAGAGACAGGCAGACAGCTACCATCACCATTGTTGATAATGACAGTAAGTTACGTATTAAACATTATGGGGTGTGCTTATTGCCATAGTAACTTTTGATGTGCCGCGGGTATGCCCCATAACATGCATGTTTTTATAGTACTGTTACTTGTTTAGACCATAGATCCAATGAAGCCATAGATAAGAGTAGAGGCCTCCATACACTAGGCAACATGTTCCTTGCAACATTTGTGGTTACTTTGATTTATAAGCAAGATGCTGCCAGAAATAGAACAGCCTTCTATTTCTGGC
Source organism: Amphimedon queenslandica (assembly GCF_000090795.2). Taxonomy (NCBI): domain Eukaryota; kingdom Metazoa; phylum Porifera; class Demospongiae; order Haplosclerida; family Niphatidae; genus Amphimedon; species Amphimedon queenslandica. The sequence goes on along the minus strand of NW_003547359.1, from coordinate 6,827 downwards.
AACATGTTGCTTACAAGATCAAAGTCACCGCAAATGTTGCAAGCAACATGTTGCCTAGTGTATGGGGGCCTTAGGGCATGGGCACACTGTGGCCATAGTATAAATTATAGATATCTACCTGTCTGGCTGGTGTTATGGGCATATAACACCCTCGAGAAAAGTCCGAGACCACTTTTCTCAAGGGTGTTATATGCCCATAACACCCGCCAGACAGGTAGATATTTGATACATAATAATTATATATATAAGTGGAGACAAGAAATTATTTTACTCATTGCATTGCATATAGTTGGTGTGCTGTCATTAGAGAGAGGAACATATGATGTGATTGAGAATGAAGGAACTGTAGAAATATGTGCTGTACTAACTGGAGGAGTATTATCAACTGATACAGAAATAACTCTACAAGCTAGAGATAACACTGCACGATTTAGGAGTGAGTATTGACATTAATATGCATTAATGATGACTTGTCCTTTAATTAGGTGACTATAGTACTCATAGAATTCGTCCAATATTACGTTCATCTACAATAAAGACGTGTGGTAGATTTAATATTATGAATGATCTCATTAGAGAACCACTATTTGAGAACTTTACAGTGTTAATAACAAGTGTCTTTCCAGAAAATAGTGTATTAACAGTAAATGGGAGTCCATCTTTTATCAGGATACAAGATGACGATCATTAGTAAAACAAGTTATAAGTAATGACAATAGTAAATTTCACATGTTAAATAATGCTTTTGATTATCAGAAAGTAATATTACATATTTCTCAAATTGTAAAAGAAAGTATAAGATGTGTTCCCCATCTCAAGAGTTTACATTAGCATTGATAGTATAAAATCTAGTCACTAACTTAATTTCTTAAAGGTGTACAATATACTCCATTTGATGAGCATTACCATCTTTGATTCTCATTTTTAGAAGCAAGTTTAATTTGAATTAGTACACCCTTTATTTATGCTTGTGTGGTTATTCCTATTATTGTGTATGTTTGCTTTTAAATAGCATTGGGCATATTTAAATAACAATGTAAATGGGCATAATTACTAATAGCAATAAAAATCAATTGACTAATGAATGGAATAACCTCTTATTTTATTATAAGTCCGTAACTAATTTGATGACTAACAAAAAATAATAAAAAATTATCTTGTATTGTCCATATACAATTCAGTAGCCATGTCAAAAAGAATTCTCACATATGATGGTTTGCCATACCCTCTCCTATCCAGCACATTTATTTTCTTTATTTTAACTGCATTACAATGCTTCTCCCATAAGTCATATAGAGCTTTAACAATGTCGTCATTAAGTAAATCAGAATTTAAACTCAATTCGAAAAGAGGGACATCAGCTGGTGAGAGAGAGGAGAAGATACTTTGAATCATAAAGAGAAGACTTGGAGTAGAAATTTTCCAATTCATTAAACCAAAATGACGTAAGAGATGAGCTTTTTCAGATATGAGGCTAGTGAACAAGTCAATCACATCATCAGATATAGTCATAATGATATTCCATTCCTGAGCACTGACAATACGAAACAATGAAGATATAGCAGATGAGGTCTCTTTGACGAAACTATAATATTCTATGAAAAAACTTTTAACTTTAATAGACTCCAGACCTGCAAGTGATGAGAGAAAGTACAATGGCTCTGGCGATATTTTGAGAGAATTAAGAACTAAGTTACGAGGAAGGAGAGAGATGAAATTAGGATAGAGCATACAGTGAATTATATCCAATGACTTGTTAGATTCTTGATCATGGTTGACAATGAATGGATCAGTGAGTGGTGGTGAGTCTGATGGGCAATCAACACATAACCTCATGGTAACTGGATTTGGCGACAAGAAAAAATTACGAAACAATAGTAAAAGGACATCAAGTGAAACTTGACGCGTTTTAAAAGCTAATT
>NW_003547359.1:0-3858 GCF_000090795.2 Amphimedon queenslandica | reverse complement strand
AAGCATCTTTCCAGTGACGGATTCTATTCCCTTCTTCATTAGCTCCTCTACTGTATCAATAGTCCCAATACCCTGTGTCTCTATCTTTTTCTTATCGTGCAGTGGTAGTCTCTCATTAAATATGTACTCCCATATCTCATCCATTGATATACCAATAGTAACTGGAGTACCCTCTAACTTAGCCACATCTACTGCTGGTAACAGACACAGCAATCGAATACGAATAGAACGAGGAAGCAATCCCAAACAACTAACAGGAAGATACTTAAAATGTTCATCTTGATCTATGTCATCTGTAGGCCTATAAGGAGGCTCAAACTTGATGTGTCCTATGATATACAATAGACACTGTCACTGAAGAGGTGCTGGGTGGGACATTACTCCTCTCTTCAGTCCTTCCCAGTAATGTGTGAACTCATCCTCAGAATCAGTAGTATCAGCGTTCTCTGAACTTATAGGGGAGTCTTCGTCGAGGTATACATCTGAGATTTCCTCTTCTGAATCTAAACTATCTGTCATTTTTGTGGTGGGATTGAATCTAGACAGACACGCCCTTTCTCACTATCATTACTCCCACGGATAAATTCACTTAGAACTAATCAGTTTGCATTTTCTGAACCCATTGATTTGCATTAATCATGGTTTTCTGGGCCTTGATGCATTGAACCCATAGGGCAGCCAGACTTGCATTGGCTATTGTGTAGTGTGTACAATCCCTTACAATGACTGTGGCACTAACATTTCCATAAATAAAACATAATTTAACTAGCTTAAAACTAAATTCTAATAAAAGATTTTAAATAGTTTAATGACTGTTGTAACTATAATAAAATTATCTATTAATTTCTACGTAAACTTCAACAGCCATTTCCAAAAGAACACTCATATACGATGGCTTACCAAATGCTCTCCTATCCAGTACATTGATTTTCTTTACTTTAACTGCTTTACAATGCTTCTCCCATAAGTCATATAAAGCTTTAACAATTTCATCATCGAGTAAACGATAATTAAAAGTAAGTTCAAAGTGAGGGACACCAGCTGGTGAGAGAGAGGAGAAGATACTTTGAATCATGAAGAGAAGACTTGGAGTAGAAATGCGCCAATTTGTTAAACCAAAATGGTGTAAGAGATGAGCTTTTTCAGATATGAGGCTAGTGAACAAGTCAATGAAATCATCAGATACATCCATAATGATATTCCATTCCTGAGCACTGACAATACGAAACAATGAAGATACAGCAGATGAGGTATCTTTGGCGAAATGTCCATGTTCTAATGAAAAACTTTTAACTTTAATGGACTCCAGACTTGCAAATGAAGATAAAAGGTCCAATGGACAATACATCATTTTGAAAGAACTAAGAACTAAATGACGAGGAAGAAGAGAGGAAAAATGAGGAGAGAGAGTACACTGACTTAGATTCAGTGACTTGTTGGATTCTTGCTCGTGATTGACGATGAGTGGATCAGTGAGTGGTGGGAAATCAGGACACTCAAGACATATACTCAAGGTAACTGGATTAGGCGAAGAGAAAAAATTCCAAAACAATCTTAGAAAAACATCAAAAGAAACTAAACGAGCACTCCAGCGAGTTTCAAAAGCCAATTCTTTAAAGTTGGGTCTTAAAAGTAAATCAGCAATACAACGAGTAAGCTGACTGTCATGTAACTCAACATAACTGTACTGCATAAAAAACAACAGCTTTTCCAGGTCCTGATGATGCTGTAATATCTCAATTATTGAATGAGATATAGATTCATTTGGACATATAGGAAGATATTTTTGAATCTGGGAAGATGAACTTTGATGCTTTGACGAAGATTTCTTTTTATATGCTATATCTGAATTATCCCCATCAAGTATAACATTCAGTTCAAGCTGCTTCAGACTATGCTGCGATGCATCTAATAGATACGGGAATGCAATGTCAAACTCTGATCCATATAATGAGATGAATTTGATGGAACACTTATTTTGTACAAATATGATATCAAATACCTTCTTTATAGATTTGCGCATCATTTTCTTATAGTCATGAACCGTGATTGCCTCAACCGTTGTCAGCAACTTTATAAAATGATTAAGGAAATATGTGCTCTTCAAATTAATGTTCTTGAAATGATAATGCGTTATATAAAGATGCTTCAAGGAAACATTACAATCAGCCATTACTCTGACAGCATCCCATAGTGACATGTAAAATTCACACTCACGTCTTGGAGCATCAGCAGGACTTGGATACATACGTGCATGCCTGTCTGGAGTGAGACGAGGACATCTGTGTGTACAACGAGCTACACGATGAATACTGTAAGTGGAGTCTGTATTGAAGCATTGGTAGATATTGGTATTAGCTGGATCACTGTTAAATGTGCCCATGCCATAATAAAGGTCTGGTATGAAATGACGATAGACGCATTCACAATCTTCGTTCTCATATCTTAACATGTTAGACACTTGAGAGAAGAAGAATACAGCATTAAAATAAGCATCTTTCCAAGTGACAAATTCCATTCCTTTCTTCATTAGTTCCTCTACTGTATCAATAATCCCAATACCCTGTCTCTCTATCTTTTTCTTATCGTACAGTGGTAGTCTCTCATTAAATATGTACTCCCATATCTCATCCATTGATATACCAATAGTAACTGGAGTACCCTCTAACTTAGCTACATCTACTGCTGGTAACAGATACAGCAATCGAATACGAATAGAACGAGGAAGCAATCCCAAACAACTAACAGGAAGATGCTTAAAATGTTCATCTAGATCTATGTCTTCTGTCGGTTCATAGTGAGGCTCAAACGTGATGTGTCCTATGATATACAACAGACACTGTAACTGAAGAGTGGCTGGGTGAGACATTACTCCTTTTATCAGTCCTTCCCAGTAATATATGACCTCATTCTCACCATCTGTAGTATCACCATGCTCTGAACGAGGGTAATCCTCTTCCTCTTCAATATCTGAGTCAAGGGTCTCGAGTGCCACTGCCTTGAGTTCCCTTTCTTCAGGAGAATGCGAGGGAGAATGACTGTCTACCATTTTTAGTAGGAGTGAACTAATAAGTTCAGCTCAATACGCCCACTCGTTGCTATTTCAGTAGATCTAGATCTATATAGATGAAGTCGCGGGCTACAACTTTCATAGTAACAGAGAACAGTGGAACTATTGACAGCATGTGTAATTTTCAGTGCGAGAATTTGCAGCAACATTTTTGTTCACATAGGACTTTTACAAAAAAAAGAGAAAATAAAGAAATGAATTAATGCGGAAGGAAAAATGAAGAAACAAAAAATAAGAGGAACACACAAAAATGATAACTACTAGTATCTAGCAACCTAATAGTAACAATTATTATCAAATAACAAAATTAATTTATAATTACAATGTAATAACAATAAATTTTAAATGTACATTTTAGAGTACATGTACATGTTGGGTGAATGCTAACTGATAACAGTTATCCCACTAAGAAAACCAACTTTCTGCATACACTTCATTAGCCATTTCTAAAAGAACACTCATATATGATGGCTTACCAAACTCTCTCCTATCCAGTACGTTGATTTTCTTTATTTTAACTGCATTACAATGCTTCTCCCATAAGTCGTAAAAAGCTTTAACAATTTGACCGCCGAGTAAACGATAATTAAAAGTAAGTTCAAAGTGAGGGACATCAGCTGGTGAGAGAGAGGAGAAGATACTCTGAATCATAGAGAGAAGACTTGGAGTAGGAATGTCCCAATTCATTAAACCAAAATGACGCAAGAGGTGAGCTTTTTCAGATATGAGGCTAGTGAACAAGTCAATGACATCATCAGATACCTTCATAATGATACTCCATTCCTGAG
>NW_003547358.1:18788-20280 GCF_000090795.2 Amphimedon queenslandica | reverse complement strand
CTGAGGTTCTATAAACCTATGACCAGTATCAGTAGTATATATACCATATGAATATTCTGTATCATTAAGTTGAGATATAGGCAGAAGAATACTAGTAATCGAACGATTGAAAATTCGCTCCACAGTATTAGGATTATTTGGACTTGTAGTTAATAATCGATACTCCTCAAAACAAGGATGGGTTGATATTGGCCAGGAGAAGTTAACATAAGTAGGAGTGACAACAAATCCATTAATTTCAGAATGAGCAGGAACACCTACAAAAATAGGCATGCTTACCTTAAATAAGACAAATCTATTCAACATACTTGGTACCATTATACGACAACTGAGTGTTGTATCAACAGTACACTGAACGGTGTAATTATTAATAGCCTCCAAAGAATTAAATGTTATATTAGACCTCATAGGACCAGCACTAGAAGTAAGGATAGCACTAAAAGAATTATTAGCAAAATTTATTCTTGAAGCTTCACCAACAGCTGTCTGCCCTTCATCATATGTAGCTGATTGAGATACATTATTATTATTATTGTCACGTATCCTCCATCTTAAAGTATCATCAGAAGCAGCAGTATCTCCACTACAAACAAGTAGAGTTTGTACATTTATACAAAAATCAGTAGTGCTACACCCAGTCAACTGTGTTGCACCTGGATTTAAACTTATAAATTGATACAAATGTACTGCAACTTACCACTAACTAATAATATGAGACAAAGGAGGAGGAAATATAGAAGTGCTATTTTCATTTATAATGGCTCGAGCAAGTTTCCAATCCCTTTCATTTACTCTATTATCCCTATGTCAAGACTCAAGACTCGAGTGGTTACTTTAGCCACGCCTAATCAGTAGTGGTGGGCGATACTGGCCAAAATGGATTCGATACGATACCGATCGATATCAGCTCATATCGGGAGTATCGATACAGTTTTGATACGATATTTAGGCCACACCTATGGAGTCACACCCCTTATTATTGACTGTTTTCATCGATGTTTTCATGCACGTGTATCCACGTGTGTGTATTATACGTCATTAACTTATTAAAATTTTCATTATTAATATTATTTAACCATAATAAATGGGCGTGGCGAACGTATCGATCCGGATTCCTTCAAAATTTCGATACCGATACGAATCGATACCGTAAAATATCGTTTGTATCGATAAAATATCGATATATCGCCCACCACTACTAATCAGCTTTAATAGTCGCTCGCGCCCTATCGTAAAGATGAAACTTTTTTTTCTATCCTTCTTTCTTCTGTGTTCTCTCATAATATTAGTTAATGGTTAGTTTTTATTGTTGCAGTACCTTTGTATATACTTGTTATAAATCCAGGTGCAACACAGTTGACTGGGTGTAAGCACTACTGATTTTTGTATAAATGTACAAACTCTACTTGTTTGTAGTGGAGATACTGCTGCTCCTGATGATACTTTAAGATGGAGGATACGTGACAATAATAATAATAATGTATCTCAATCA
>NW_003547358.1:10934-16728 GCF_000090795.2 Amphimedon queenslandica | reverse complement strand
TATACACACATGAATGGGTAATGATAAGTATAATTTGCTAGATGTTTTGTGTTTATTTGCTTTCTCTTTCATTTATACAGTAATACTGATACACAGCATGAAGATGAGGAACAACTAATTGCAACAAGTACACATTGAGAAAAAAAATTTTTTTTATTGTCAAAAGGTCAGAACTAGAAAAAACAATGCAAAATTTAATAATATAAAAGATTAGAAAAATTTATTAAGTGACTATAATCACACTATGTTAAACACAAAAACAACTTGAAATGAGTACATTAATTTCTCAATGGTCCATAAGCTGGATTACTTGTTAGTGGAACAGAACTGGTGGCTCCTCCTTTAGTAGTAGTGATCTCATCATACACAGCAACTGATGCTGTTGTTCCTCCCTCATCTCGTTTAACCCATTCAACTGGTTTAACCTGTTCAACTGGTTTATTTGATCTGCTCCTCACACACAGCAGTGTCAGTATTAGTGTCAGTGTTGAAGACAGTATAGCTGTCAGTATAAATGTCACTGATACACTAACTGCAATAGGTACAGTAGTACTGGAGGCAGGATTACAACCTAATGTACAGCAATGTATAGGAATGACTATAGGACTATTATTACCTTCAGTAACAGAAACACTAGGAGTAATTTCAGTAGTACTTGGAGTTGAACTAATGCCTGAAGTAAGGGAATAATAAGATGTACTAGTTGAAGGTATTTCAGGTGGTGGTGGTGTAGCAAGTATAGCTAAAGTACATATTATATATACTTACATTTACAGTAAAATAATAACTAACTTATTGTAGTTGACGTAATAGAACCAGTTCCTATATTATTAACAGCAGCTACTCCAACAGTATATACAGATCCTACTATAAAACCAGATAGAGTCCTCAAATAAGGTCTTGTAGTTGGAGTAGCACCATGGTAATGTGGTACAGTAATATTTTGAGGTACATCAGAAACATTATAATGAACATTATATCGAAGTAGAATAGGTTCTTGTGATAATTGTGGTGGCTATAACATTAATAATAGTAATGAATTAATATAACAATACAATCAATTACTGGATTCCATGATACAGTGATGTTGACAGTATCATTAATATCAGTTGGATAATCAACTTGTGTTAACATCAGATCAGTAACAAATCCAGGAACTAAAAATAATAAGATATAGTATTTATTATCTACTGGAATCAATTACTTACCATTAGGTATAAATGTAACATTATTAAATGGAGTATGAAAAGATCTACCACCAGTATCAACAGCTAATACACCAAAAGTATATAGTGTGTCATTAAGTGAAGGTAATGGTAATCTCAGAAGCCCCTCATTAGTAGTGGTGGTAAAATTAACACTATCAGTTGAACTAGTCCTAATAACAATGTAGTGAGAGATACAAGGATTGTTTGGCAGTAGCCAGTTAACTTGAACATATTCAGAGGGAGGTTTTCTATAGTTGAAACTATCAGACATATTAACGATTGGAATATCTAAATTTGGTAATTTTTATTCATGATAGCATGACATATGAGTGTACCTGCTATTACTATAGAACAGTTCATGAAAGTCCCAGTAGGATCTGCACATTGGACAATATAATTACTGATATTTAACATAGGAGTGAATGTTATATTAGAAACAAGAGAAGATCCATCAACAGTCAAGACAGTATCAAACTGACTACCAATAGAAACAGTAGCACCAACATCATCTTCAAAATCAGTATAAGACTCAGTACCAACACTACCACCATTAGTATCTAGCACTCTCCATATAAGAGTATTTACTCCACTGTTACACTCATAAGTAACTGGTTGAGAGAGACACACTGAACTGGGACATGTAGTGAACTGAGGAGTACCTAAAGTGATGAGAATTAGAATAGATCTAGATGCGCAAATGGATTTAAATTTACCTTCAACAAAGTATAATAAAGCTAAAAATGCAATAGCAAATATCACCATATCTAGTCAAGTGAGCCTCAAATGATATCGATACTGCCAGTCTGCCACTCCCATCTCTGGCTAGTGGCTAGTCTCGCTCAGAGGAGGTATGACACTGTTGACCTTTCATTAATAATTGCAAAGTTCAATTGCATTCCATTGGTATCACATGATGCAAAATGGCAGCTTTCTGATGACTGTATCACAAAGCAGGCCTATACTGCAGAAACTATAATGATTTATGACAATCCTTGACAGTTGTGAGAATCACTAGCTCATGGAGAATATTTCTTTTTTGTTTATAGACATGAATATAAGAAGGAGAAAGAGACAAGGCATCTTAAATTTGATCCTGTTCTTTGCTTCATCAGATAAATAGATCTTCACTAGTTTAAGATTTTAAAAATAACTGCAATCATCATAGTTTGTAGTGAAGCAATAAGATTCTCATTGGGTCTTTTCTAATGCTTTAAATTACTGCTAGAAGAGGTACTAGTGGCCATTTTGCATCACATGATACCAATGGAATGCAATTGAACTTTGCAATTATTAATCAAAGGTCAACCGTGTCATACCTCCTCTGAGTCTCGCTGGCCAGACCTCGGGCCAGACTCACTCTACCGTGATTTTCAGGTTGCTTGACCCATTTTTCTTACTTCCTGCTCACGTGACATTATTAGATCTATTAATTGGAATTGGTATGGGGAAAGTCACGTGATTAACGAGTTTGCAAATCTATGGCAAGGTCAAGCCAGAGGTCAAGCAACCTGCTAAGCTAGCACGCGCGCGCGGTACTAGCTAGCCTCGCCCATTTCGCCCAATCATGATGAAGACAGAGCTCGTCTCTTATTTGTTTCTCTCTTATTTAACTTTGCTAGTGTCTGGTAGGTCATTGCTTGTAAAAATCACATCTTTATCTAAGATTTATAGGCACTCCTCAGTTCATTACATGTCCCAGTTCAGTGTGTCTCTCTCAACCAGTTACTTATGAGTGTAACAGTGGAGCAAATACTCTTATATGGAGAGTGCTAGATACTAATGGTGGTAGTGTTGGTACTGAGTCTTATACTGGTTTTGAAGATGATGTTGGTGCTACTGGTTCTATTGGTAGTCAGTTTGATACTGTCTTGACTGTTGATGGATCTTTTCTTGTTTCTAATATAACATTCACTCCTATGTTAAATATCAGTAATTATATTGTCCAATGTGCAGATCCTACTGGGACTTTAATGAACTGTTCTATAGTAATAGCAGGTACACTCATATGTCATGCTATCATGAATAAAAATTACCAAATTTAGATATTCCAATCGTTAATATGTCTGATAGTTTCAACTATAGAATACCTCCCTCTGAATATGTTCAAGTTAACTGGCTACTGCTAAGTCCCAATCCTTGTATCTCTCACTACATTGTTATGAGGACTAGTTCAACTGATAGTGTTAATTTTACCACCACTACTAATGAGGGGCTTCTGAGATTACCACTACCTTCACTTAATGACACACTATATACTTTTGGTGTATTAGCTGTTGATACTGGTGGTAGATCTCTTCATACTCCATTTAATAGTGTTACATTTATACCTAATGGTAAGTAATTGATTCCAGTAGATAATAAATACTATATCTTATTATTTTTAGTTCCTGGATTTGTTACTGATCTGATGTTAACACAAGTTGATTATCCAACTGATATTAATGATACTGTCAACATCACTGTATCATGGAATCCAGTAATTGATTGTATTGTTATATTAATTCATTACTATTATTAATGTTATAGCCACCACAATTATCACAAGAACCTATTCTACTTCGATATAATGTTCATTATAATGTTTCTGATGTACCTCAAAATATTACTGTACCACTTTCCCTTACAAGACCTTATTTGAGGACTCTATCTGGTTTTACAGTAGGATCAGAATATACTGTTGGAGTAGCTGCTGTTAATTCATTAGGAACTGGTCCTACCACATCAGCTATAATAAGTTAGTTATGAAATATGTAGCTACACTGACTTGCTCCATCAATATACCTTTAACTTGATTTCACTTCTTCTTTTACTTCAGGCATTAGTGCTACTCCTAGTGCAAGCAGTCCTACTAATCAAGCATCACTACGTATATACATGTAACTGTGCTCAATATTAATTATTGATTATTTATAGTTGGTGCTGGTGCTATTGCTGGTATAGCAGTTGCCATCATTGTAGTGATTCTAGTTTTGGTTATATCAGTGATTGGTATTATATATTATATTAAGAAGAACAAAAACAAAGACAAACCAAGTTCATTTAAAGTAATTTTACACAGCTACTTAAACACTTATTATTTTTTTCAGTTTGTCACACAGAAAATGTACATCAACATAATTCCTTCATGTGTATTTATTGGTCTCCAGTTAATGTGGTTACATGTACATGAACATGAGCATGATATGTATATACATGTACATATATGTCCATGAATTGTACATAACAATTATGTAAATGATGTAAAAACAATGCTCCTCAAATACCGTAGGGCACCTTTTTTTCGAGGGCTGTAAATTTTGCAATTTCTTGAAGATTCACGAAATACTTCTGCGAAAATCAAATTATTATGGCACAAGATGGCAGACGGTATAAATTCGCGAAAATTAAATTTGCGAGAATTAAATCCGCGAAATTGATTTTAAGGCAAATTTGCGAAATTTACAGCCCTCAAAAAAAAGGCGCCCTACGGTAATTGAAGTAAATTTATGTACAATTTACATACTTGTAATGAGTCTATATATAATGTTGTCCATATAAAATACATTTAAATGCATATAAATTACATGTACATGAACATGAGCATGATATGAATATACTACTTATTCATTCATTTAATGTATAACCTATTGTATGTGTTATATGTGTGTATCATCATTATTATGTCATATTTACTATGCCATATGTATCACCATATGTACTTTTGGTATCATGTATTGAACAGTCTGTGCTTGTGACGTTTTGTGGCCAAGTAATTATGGTGCTCAAATTAGCTCTTATTAGTTGTTTGGAAATGCTTGTATCAATTCCTGCAATATCTCCTGTTTTTTTCAGCCCTTTTAAAAAATAGATCACATGAGGAAATACAGTATGCACTAAATTAATGCCACAATTTTTTTACTGCATGGTAACTTTTGTCTTGACTACATATTTGTTGTGACAATGATCTTACCAAGATGCTCTTTGGGTTATTTTTACTTGTAAACTACATTAATTTATATTTGTTGATTTTGGAATTACTTATAGTGAAAAGTATTGGTGGGAAATTGGCTAAAATGTGCACAGAATGAGAACAAAATGATGAATTTATACTTTACTGCCAAACATCAAAATGTGCCCTGTCAATATTTCTTACTAAGACTATTTTGTATGAATTATTTACAGTAGCCACCCACGAGTAAAATTACTGACGGCAAGAAGCTCTCCACATCAAAGGCAGATCAAAGCCCAAGGTGTCGAAATGAAGCATAGCAAGAAAACTATGTTACAGCAAGAGTTACCTGGTCTATATGATGTAGTCTGGCCTCCATACTTCCATAAATGCTGCTTGTAAGCCTGTAGTACCTTGTAGCGCTCAGAAAAATGGCCAGGCGGTGTCACCGCCTTTGATTTTCTTTTGATCTTGAGGCCTTCTTGCCGTCAGTAATTTACATTGTGGGTGGATACCGTATGGGAAAATATTATTTATTATGAATGAATATCATTATTGTAATAGTATTCATTGAAAATAATCTTAGCGCCTAGGGGGTCTATAAGGAAATGAGGTGACAGAAAAATAGACACTTGGGAGTTAAGGAAATTGTCTATAG
>NW_003547358.1:9138-10797 GCF_000090795.2 Amphimedon queenslandica | reverse complement strand
AGGCTATTAATTCTACTCAAGTAGACCCCTCTCCTAAATTATCTTCCTCTAAGAGACAAGCTCCTCCCAAACCAGAAGCAATTTCACCTGAAGCTGATAATCAGGTTGAACATTTTGCCATTCAAGAATTGGAAGCATCTCATGACGCACCAGCACCTCCAGAGGGTACCAAGTATCCTGATCTTGGTCATGGTTCTTCGTCTTCTGGTACGCCACCAGAGACCCAAAGACACCAATCAAGTCAAGTGTTCTCATGTGACCCAGTCAGGGGAGGTAACCAACTAGCCATGGATGAAACTATAAACTATTAACTTGACTTTTTTAATTCTCAAGTAGTCTATTAAATTCTCAAAATATTATTTTAGTATTGTTGTAGCTGCTGTCCCAGTCTATTTATCTCTTTCCCTCTCTTTTTATTCTTTCTTTCTTTTTTCCCCTGCACTGCTGCCTATTTGACTAAATAATAATATGATATAATTATTATTTTTACTTGTTTTGCTGCTTTGATAAATTATAATAATATTTAAAGCATTTTAGATAATTATGTGCAAACAGCAAAAAGAGCTTAGACTTTTAAAATTGTTATATTTGTCAATGAATTTACATATCATTTAATCTAAGAAAATTATAATTATAATTTTAATACAGTTTACTCTTCAATGCAATCCTACAATTACTGGTCATTTATTGATCACTGACATTAGTACTGATGATACTGACATTACTATTAGCCTACCTTCTCCTATTACTGATTTTGTCATCAATGGAGCTACTCCTGGTTCAACATACACTGTACAAGTGGCTGCCAGTAATCCTATTGGACTTGGACCATTCACTACTACTGCTTTTGGTTAGGAAGTAATTGATTTTATTAATTTATTTTATTTTTGCTGCAGAGATATATTCAATGGAAACGTCAAATTTTGGTAAGCTTAGTTTTACAATATTTAATATTATTGCTCTTTTTTATTTATATAGTTACAGTGTCACCAACATGTACTCCAACAGGACATACTAGTCAATTCATTACTTTGAAAATTCCCTCCTAGCAACTTTTACATACTGCATACACTATAATAGCTTTGGCAAAATTTTTAAGCAGCTTTAAAAAATTGAAAAAAATCTAAATTTAATCAAAATCAGCTCTAAGTTGATAAATAACATAAAAAATATGTATATCTATTAGAAAAAATTATAAAAGTGGAAAATTCTCTCCTAGTCATTTTTGATGAAATTTAGCGAATGACCAAAGCTATAGCCTTTTGGCTGAATTTTAGAGTAACTTCAAAAATTTATAAAAAATCGAATTTTGATCAAAATCAGCTCAAACTTGAAAAATAACATAAAAACATGTTTATCTATTAGAAAAAATTATAAAAATGGAGAATTCTTTCCTAGTCATTTTTGGTGAAATTTGGCCAATGACCCTGTACTACAGTATAGTAAGGCTGCAAAAGTCGTGGCAGCCATTTTGAAGTGGGGTGAATCCTACTTAGTAACGCTACCACGTTACTAATAGTACAGGGACTTTGACCCGATTTTCAAGCAACTTTAAAAAAATTTTAAATTCAATTTTGATCAGAATCAGCTCAAACTTGAAAAATAACATAAGGACATGTATATGTATCAGATAAAATTATAAAAGAGAAAAATTCTCTC
>NW_003547358.1:0-2377 GCF_000090795.2 Amphimedon queenslandica | reverse complement strand
CAATTAAGAGTTACTCATGATGAAGACAGAGCTCGTCTCTTATTTGTTTCTCTCTTATTTAACTTTGCTAGTGTCTGGTGGGTCATTGCTTGTGAAAATCACAACTTTATCTAAGATTTATAGGTACTCCTCAGTTCATTACATGTCCTAGTTCAGTGTGTCTCTCTCGACCAGTTACTTATGAGTGTAACAGTGGAGTAAATACTCTTATATGGAGAGTGCTAGATACTAATGGTGTTAGTGTTGGTACTGAGTCTTATACTGATTTTGAAGATGATGTTGGTGCTACTGTTTCTATTGGTAGTCAGTTTGATACTGTCTTGACTGTTGATGGATCTTCTCTTGTTTCTAATATAACATTCACTCCTATGTTAAATATCAGTAATTATATTGTCCAATGTGCAGATCCTACTGGGACTTTAATGAACTGTTCTATAGTAATAGCAGGTACACTCATATGTCATGCTATCATGAATAAAAATTACCAAATTTAGATATTCCAATTGCTGTTATGCCTGATAGTTTCAACTATAGAATACCTCCCTCTGAATATGTTCAAGTTAACTGGCTACTGCTAAGTCCCAATCCTTGTATCTCTCACTACATTGTTATTAGGACTAGTTCAACTGATAGTGTTAATTTTACCACCACTACTAATGAGGGGCTTCTGAGATTACCATTACCTTCACTTAATGACACACTATATACTTTTGGTGTATTAGCTGTTGATACTGGTGGTAGATCTCTTCATACTCCATTTAATAATGTTACATTTATACCTAATGGTAAGTAATTGATTCTAGTAGATAATAAATACTATATCTTATTATTTTTAGTTCCTGGATTTGTTACTGATCTGACATTAACACAAACTGATTATCCAACTGATATTAATGATACTGTTAACATCACTGTATCATGGAATCCAGTAATTGATTGTATTGTTATAATAATTTATTACTATTATTACTGTTATAGCCACCACAATTATCACAAGAACCTTTGCTAGTTCGATATTTTGTTCATTATAATGTTTCTGATGTACCTCAAAATATTACTGTACCACATTACCATGGTGCTACTCCAACTACAAGGCCTTATTTGAGGACTCTATCTGGTTTTACAGTAGGATCAGAATATACTGTTGGAGTAGCTGCTGTTAATAATATAGGAACTGGTTCTATTACGTCAACTACAATAAGTTAGTTATTATTTTACTGTAAATATAAGTATATATAATATGTACTTTAGCTATACTTGCTACACCACCACCACCTGAAATACCTTCAACTAGTACAGTTGATTTCACTTCTTCTTTTACTTCAGGCATTAGTGCAACTCCTACTATGACTCCATCAAGCAGCATGACTCCTCCTACTCAAGAACCATCACGACGTATGTACATGTAACTGTTCTCAATATTAATTATTGATTATTAATAGTTAGTGCTGGTGCTATTGCTGGTATAGTAATTGCCATCATTGGACTGATAGTTTTGGTTATATGTGGTGATTGCTATTGTATGTTATGTTAACAAGAAAAACAAAGACAAAGATTCTTCTGTTACTCCTAGTCCTCCTCAAACATTTGAAGTAAATTTACACACACACACACACGCACACATAGCTGCTTAAACACTATCTATTATTTGTAAAGGGCCTGTACCTTATTGTCAATATTTGTCACACATAGAAAATGTACATCAACATGTGTCCTTCATGTGTATTCATTGGTCACCAGTTAATGTGGTTACATGTCCATGAACATGAGCATGATGTGTATGCATGTACATATATGTCCATGAATTGTACATTATGTATCAGTTATATGTTCATGGTGTATATAAGTGTCATATGTTCATTATGGAGTGTACATATATGCCCACTGATGTACATATTTACATATGTATGTGTATGTGTACCTTATACAGTGTAGGCTCATTCTGTGAGTGTTTGCCCTTAGCATCAGCTACTATAGTGTGGCCCTGTTTCCTGATAGTAGCTATAACCCAATGCCTATATATGGTAGTGCTGTTTCCACTACACTTCATTCTGTACACACACAGTAACATCACATGATTAGTGAAGGTCAATTTTTTAATACCTCCCCCTCATAATGTAACAGTATAGAGAGTCAATATAAGTATTGGGTGTGCATGTACATGTATGTAATGTGTTAATATCAAGAGTACATAATATATAAAGAGAGTATCCAACAGCCCTATAGAAGACTGCTGCATGAGGGCGTATTTGCTCAAAGTCACAATCCGCATACTCCAGTATACTTATAATATCACGTGATCCACCATGTGGCAACATTATCTGGCCCTTAGCTTTTAAAAACTTGGCAATCTCTTCCAATACAAGAAAGGAGCTTG
>NW_003547357.1:15283-20299 GCF_000090795.2 Amphimedon queenslandica | reverse complement strand
AATGACACTATTAATGACATTACTTTAAAATAAACTGACTAAATACATTTATTAGTATACACATATATGGAGTGACTCATTATAGTATTACCTGGTGGTATTGGTTGAGTCCTCTCTCCTTCATAAATGATTCCATTAACATTAAATGATATAGATATAGAGAACAAGTAGTTCAGATTAGGATCTAATCCTCCTATTAGACCTTCAGTAGTATCACCTGGGAATACTCTCATTCCTGTCTCTACTTGTCTCTTCTTTCTTGAGGAGCTACTGGTTGACTCATAATAGGCAGTATAATGACTAGCTCTACGGATTAAATTCCACTCAGCCCTCACTGCTGTAGAATTGATCTTTGTTATAGAAAAGGTTTCAATGAGAGCTAAAATAGAAAATACCAAATACAATGATACATTAATTTACTATTCCTTATGTAATTGCTTATGTTATTTTAATTGTTTACATATTTGAGCAGTATTATATTCTCTATCAGTCCATTCTCCTGGTCCAATACTAGTATATGCTCTCACTCCAATAGTATAACTAGTATTAGGTATCAATCCTACTATACTGTAATAAGTGTTAGTAGTGTTAGCTATATTGTATGGACCAGTACTGGTAGACTCTCTATATCTTATCTCATGTGCTGTAATGATACCATTAGGTATTGTAGGAGGATTCCATACAATATTTATTGCAGTTGGTAACTTTCCATGTCTTAAATCAGTTATCACACCAGGAACTGTGTTAAAATCATGTTAAACTGATCAATATCTCATTCACTTACTTGATTCAGCAGTTAATTGCATTTCTTGTCTAGCTGGTCCATTCATATTATAATTATAAGGTATTATACTCATAGTATAGTTAGTATATGGTATTAATCCTGTGAGATTATACATTCTGTTGTCTCCTCCAGTGATATTAACAGTATAACTAGTGTTTGAAGTGATGTTAGTGTATGTGAGGTAGTATCCAGTGATTGGTCCATTCCTTCCATTGCAAGGTACTTCATCCCATGAGACAGTCATTGACACTGGCTCTACTGATGTGAATACAATATCATCCACTGGTGCAGTAGGAGCTAGAGTGATAATAAAATGAACAAATGACTATCAATATAGCAATTATTATCTTACAAGTGGAAAGTGTTTTAGCTGAATAATTTGGAGTCAAATCAACTGTAATGTCATATACTCCAATAAGATCAAAGGCACATTGACTGTAAGGAGGTATACCAGTTGAAGTTTGTGGTGATGAAACTGATGTTTCACTATTACCAGTTTTTGATGATTCACATACTCTCCTACAATCCCGAACAATATTATAACTAATTGGTACTACAGCAGTTGGTGGACTCCATGTTAATGTAATAGAAGTACTTGTAATCAATGTAGCCATAAAATCAGTAACTACTGGAATACCTGAAGCAAAAAATTACTGACATATTTATTGATATTTTAACTCACTAAACATTAACGTAACTGAAGCATTACCACTAGGTAGAGAATCTGATCCATAAGATACTACATAGAAAGTGTAAGTTATTCCTTGAATCAATCCTGATGTTATATTGATTGTTGTGAAGCAGTAGTGCCTACACTAACAGGAGTTAAAGTTGAGAATTTACTGAAGACCTCATAACCAGTAGCTCCAGATACAGTAGACCAGGAGAGTCTTACATGAGCTAAACCAGTACTTAATCTTGTAGCAGTTAAACCAGTTGGAGTATCAGATACTGAAAATATAATTTAATGATATTAATAGTGATACTAATGACTAACCAGATATACTCAATGATGAAGTACTACTAACTGCATTAGGGTGACTATTACCAATAATAGGACCACCAGTTACTCTGGCATTAAATACAGTACACTGATAGTTACCGGCTTCTCTCAGTCTCACTGTTACTCTCACTCTTGTAACAGATCCTGATCCATTCACTATCACACGAGACAGTTCAGTAGATATTCCATTCCCATTCACTGAACAACTGACAGTAGTAGGAGGACCATCAGAGACATTGAAACTCAGACTGAAGACTGGAGGAGTAGCTAATCTACTAGTGGAGAGGAGAGAGAACTGCATAGTAGGATCAGCATCAGGACCATCTGTAAAAGAAGTACATTAATTATAGTCTATATTCATCACATACCATTGTTATTGTATACAGTATCAGTATATGCTCCAACAACTAGTGTTTGATTCACTCCATTCTCATCAGGAATGATACACTTGTATAAACCTTCATATCCTGATAGTCCACCACTTCTAGCTAATGCAATCTGACCACTGAATCTCTTACTGAACACTGGACTAGGAGCTGATGAATCATCAATAGGTCCATCAAATAAAGGTACTTCAGTTCCATTAGGATAATACCACACTCCAATATTAGTAACACCGTTAGCACTCTGACACCACAAAGCATCATTGATATCATTATCATCATTATCCTCATTTTGATCATAAAACTGGCTAGCATATATCATAGAGTAATCAGGTATTATCCTACCCTCATAAGGTAGATACAGTCGAACACCTGAATATGAGTATATACAGATCTAGAAATTACCAAAATTTATTTCTTACCATTACTGGGTAAGGTGGAAGGTGCTTGTCCAGATACAGTCATCAGTTGAACAAGCAGGAATAATAGAAAGCAAGACCTGCTTAACAATGCCATGTTTCTTTTCAATGTAGATTCTATTGTTAAGCTAACAGAATCATGTGATCTTGTATTATCAGTTGTTGGCACAAAAGTGTATTTTACTATCTATGATACACTTAGCTTAATAAAAATAATGAATAATTGTTATGAGCCACGCCCAGTCAATGAGCTACGCCAAAGATGGCTGGCAACAACAAACAATCAAGAAGCTCATTTAGGTAAGCGACTCATCCCTTAAGGCAGCCACCATCATTATCCTGACATTTAAGGGAGTACTACCATTAAACTGGGAGAGAGCTGAAATGATGATTGGCAATTCATGATAATTATTGATCTGCCCTCAATATATTTGAGGGCAGATCAATAAAATCATTAAATCATTTAAATTATTAAAATCATTAAATTACAATATCCATGTACATGCATTTGAATTCACTATAGCACATGTACATTTGCTAATAATTATTTTCCAAGTATATTTATTATATATTTTCTTTTATTTCTCTCTCCAGATCCAGTCTCCATTTGTTGAGGATTTTTTAAAGTACACTGCCACCCTCCAGCAGGACAATACTCCTCTACTGGACATTCTCTGGCGCTATTATGAACGGAATAAGAACTATATTGCAGCTGCTAGGATACTGGACCAGCTTGCCAGAAAAGAAAGGTAAAGTACATTATGTACATGTACATATATATAAGTCACCTACTACAGTTACATGTACAATGTATATTTAATTTGAATTAGTTTATATGTACATGTACATTAATCTTTGTGTTTGTGACCTCTTCTATATCTTGTTCTCTCTCTCTCCCCCTCTCTCCCTCAGTGTTGAGTTAACCCTCTCCAGGAGGCTGGAGTACATATCAAGGGCGGTGATGTATGCTAAGAGCTGTGGGTCTGTATCCAGTGTCAGTGGTGAGGGAGAGTTCCTTCATGAACTGGAAGAGAAGATGGAGGTAAGAAAGAAATAAAGAAAGATTACATGTACATATACTTTAGGGTTGGTATTATTAATTGTGTTCGTTTTTTAAAGGGGCTTAGATGTGTCATGTTAGTGAAAATATGTACATGTAGGAACTACGTCATACTGAAATTTGCATTTAATACTTTTGAGTGGAATTTTGTGTACATGCAAGTGTAAATGTACACATAGATGGAATGGATGTTTCCTAATTCTTGTATTACATGTACATGTACAGTGAGTTTTTATCTTTTTTACTGCTCCTCAGGTTGCTAGAATACAGTTGTCCATATTGCAAGGTATCCAGTCCCTCCATCACTCACAGCACACACAACAAGCTATCACTGAACTAAACTCAAAACTGATGGACGTCAGTCAGGTTAGTACATGACTACATGTACATGTATGTACACGCGTATGTACATGTAGATTAAAGTTTAGATTTTGATTATAATGTGCTCAAACTTTCTACATAGCATAAGTACATCAATATGTATCAGAAAATGTAATAAAAATCGGAGGTGATTTTTTAGCCATTTTTCGGAAAAAACCATGGGCTATAGTACAGGGATTTTTTCAGAAATTGGCCAATTTTTAAAATTGGCCATAACTCGAAAAAATTTAGTCAGAATCAGCTGAAACTTTTTACAGAGCATAAGGATATCAATGTATATCAGAAAATATAATAAAAATTGGGGGTGATTTTTTGGAAATAACCATGGGCTATAGTACAGGGATTTTTCAGAAATTGGCTCATTTTTTAAAATGGCCATAACTTTAAAATTTTTAGTCGGAATCAGTTCAAACTTTTTACACAGCATAAGAACATCAATATTTTATCAGAAAACGTAATAAAATTGCTTGATTTATAGTATTGTTCTATTTTTAGTTGTATGGTGAGTTTGCTGATCCGTACAATCTCTCAGAATGTAAGTTGTCCATTGTACATTGTGCTGGCCATTTTGATGTCACACTAATTGAATCACTGTGGAGTGAAATTATAGAACAAGGTAACAATAATATACTTTATGCATCAGTACTGTTACTGTAGTGTATTGTATGTGTTATTTCAATTGTAAAGTTATTCTTACACAAAGCCAGTAGTAAAATTAAGACCAAAATTTAGCAATTCGCCAAATTCAATTCCCTCCAAATTTCCCGCTATACGGTATAAAATACTTCACTTCTCATGCAGAGCTCCAGTCTACACTGGGCAATGATAGGGACACTAGAACGCAGAGTATGAGGGACAGGCTACTGAGACTTGGTAAACTGTATTCAAGAAATGACAGCTACTTTCCAACTGGTAAAGAAACTAAAAAACTTTTATAAATTATGCATCTGATTCTCTCTCTCTCTCTCTCTCTCTCTCTCTCTCTC
>NW_003547357.1:7797-15273 GCF_000090795.2 Amphimedon queenslandica | reverse complement strand
GTCTCTCCTCTCTCCTCTCTCCTCTCTTCTCTCTTCTCTCTCTCTCTCTCTCTCTCTCTCTCTCTCCCTTAGCCTATCTCATTAAGCTTTTAGAGCAGCACTCTTGTCAGCTGGGGTGGGATCCTGGCTTCATTCCGGACATATTTCATCAAGTGGGTGTGTCTTACTCCACCCTATTCACACTCTACAACAACCTCTTTGAAGAAAAGGTATATGTCCATATTTGGTTATTTCCTTATTTGGATGCATAATTATTATTTTTAATTTTTAGGATACGTTTTGGGGTTCAGTAGGACGACCGTTACATGTTCTGTCAGTTTTATTGGCTTTACTATCAGCTTATACTGCTAACAGTTCACTAGTAGCTACCAAGTAGGCCATTGTACATGCATTGTATCCAATATGTACACATAAATGTAGTAGATGTGTATTTGCAAATTATGAAATACACATGTACACTGTGTATAGTAAGATAATGTATTTTTTATTTCTTTCCATCCACTCTCTCCATCTTTTTTTTAATTTCTAATTAAATGCTAAGTAAAAAAGTACTAAAAATTGCTTGGTATTTTGGTATGGTGCTTGAGTTTTTTCCTCCTCTATCTCTCCTTCTCTAGACATTTCTCAGTTGCTATTGATAAGTATTTGGTTGAGCTACAGACACTGGATCCCTCCACTCCTGATATCAATACACTCACTGCTGGACTGAGGAACCTCAAGAGAGAACTGCAGAGGAACCTTGACACCATCAAATGAACACACTCCACCACACACTATCCATACACTTGTGTATACATACACTTTGAAATGATAATTTTTCAATCTTAATATAGTCAAAGACTATAGCTGTGTATCATGACTGTTGTTTACATGAGACTATACTTAGCTAATGTGTGGGTAAGGTATATTAAGCTAAGCTATGGTTAATTGTTTATCATTTATGACTTCATCACACAATGTAATCTAAGTTTAGATGTCTCTGTTGATATAGGATATAAAATAAGCTATCCATGCAACCATTTGTGACATGTTTATAACGAGCTATTTTAACTAACACTAGCAAACATTTTTGTAGCTGTAACACAAAAACACACTGTAACATGTGGTACATATACATGTATTTATTATCGCTAACTAAGATGAGTATATTATTGAACAGTTGGTATTTCATATTCGGTAGAAGGTGGTGGAAGAAAAGTAGGAGGCTCTACCACAGACTCAGTTGTATCATACACTGGCTCAACAGTAGATCTAATAAATATAGTATACAATGTAATAGTGAATAGTGTAACTAACTTTGTTTTAAATTCAGTTGTAGCATAAGCTGGACTGCACTCCATTACAATATCATTTTCTGATTTTCTGTGTAGTCTACAATATTACAGTATATAATTGTAGTAAATGTGCATATAATTACCTCTTTTGATTTGTTTTTCTTTTGATATACATGAAAATTACTAGTACAATTATGATCATAGCCATTGCTAGTAGTATAAAAAGTATATATACTACAGTTACACTGACTATCAATCCAATGTTTTCCCCATTAGTCACTAATATAGTCACAGTAGGATGAGGAACTATAAACAGTAAAGTCTAATTAATACATTTATTTCATTATAATATCAATTTATGCATTTGATGTTTCTTCAAACCTGATACTAATTGTATTGGTTGAGTCCTCTCTCCTTCATAAATGATTCCATTAACATTAAATGATGTAGATATAGTTGGTGGACTCCATGTATTAGTAACAGAAGTACTTGTAATTATTATCATAACTGAAGCATTACCACTAGGCAATGAAGCTGATCCATAAGATACTACATAGAAAGTGTATGTAGCCCCTTGAAACAATCCTGATGTTATATTGATTGTTGTTGAAGCAGTAGTGCCTACACTAACAGGAGTATTACTAAACAATTGTTGATAGTAGACCTCATAACCAGTAGCTCCTGATACAATAGACCAGGAGAGTCTTACATGAGATAAACCAGTACTTAATCTTGTAGCAGTTAAACCAGTTGGAGTATCAGATACTATACTATAGTTTAATAATTTTAATATTTAATAATGACTAACCTGATATACTCAATGACGAAGTACTAGTAACTGCATTAGGATGACTATTACCACTAATAGGACCATTAGTTACTCTGTCATTAGACACAGTACACTGATAGTTACCAGCTTCAGTTAAGTTTGTTATCGTCACTCTTGTAACAGATCCTGATCCATTCACTATCACACGAGACAGTTCAGTAGATATTCCATTCCCATTCACTGAACAACTGACAGTAGTAGGAGGACCATCAGAGACATTGAAACTGAGACTGAAGACTGGAGGAGTAGCTAATCTACTAGTGGAGAGGAGAGAGAACTGCATAGTAGGATCAGCATCAGGACCATCTGTAAAAGAAGTGCATTAATTATAGTCTATATTCATCACATACCATTGTTATTGTATCCATTATTAGTATCTATTCCAACCACTAGTGTTTGATTCACTCCATTCTCATCAGGAATGATACACTTGTATAAACCTTCATATCCAAATAGAGCATCTTTTCTAGCTAGTGCAATCTGACCACTGAATCTCTTAGTGAACACTGGATTAGGAGCAGATAGATCAATGAAGTTTCCACCAAATAAAGGTACTTCAGTTCCATTAGGATAATACCACACTCCAATATTAGTACCACTGTGAGCACTCTGACACCACAAAGCATCAGTGATATCATTAGCATCATTATTCTGATCAAAAATATAAATCTGGCCACCATATACCATAAAGTAATCAGGTATTATCCTTTCCTCATAAGCTAGGTACAGTCGAACACCTGAATATGAGTATAGATGACTAGTAATCAGCAGTTAACAATAGCTATTTCTTACCATTACTGGGTAGAAGGTTAGAAGGTGGTTCTTGTCCAGATAGAGACTTCAGTTGAACTAGCAAGAGTACAAGTATAAAACAAGAAATAGATCTAGCTGAGAGTGACATTTTTTGCACTGCATGCTCACCTCTCCAGACTTCTAGATCTATATATAAATAACTCCTCCCCAAAACTAACAATCATGTCATGTGAGCTATAATCAACTATTCGGTTGTTTGTAACATAGATTTATGTTCACAATGTAAAGCAGTTGCATTATAAATAATTACAAATACATACACACACTTAACACACTGATAGCTTAAACAAAAATGTAGCATAATATTTTAAGTGTTGTCATGCTAAAAATTGGCATATTGAAGTAAATTAAGCTCATCTTGATGTTGCTATTAGATCTACAGTCTTGCTACTTTAAAGTTAGGTTCCATGTTTTAACATAATGCAGATGTGATTAATAAACATTTCTGATTGTAAAACATACACAATTTCACTAACAACATGTATCATTATGTTGTACGTGTATCAAGAATATTATGTGAATTGCATCGTATATTAATGTATGTACAAAAAAGATGAGTACATTATTAAACAGTTGGTATTTCATATTCAGCAGGTGGTGGAAGAGAAGTCTCATATTCATCATTAGTTGTATCATACACTGGCTCAACAGTTAATCTATTAATAATAGTTTTAAATAATGATAATAACTGTATTTTATATAACTGACTGTGTTTGTTGTACAGTACTGTATGCTGGACTATCCTTCATTAGTATATCATCAGCAGTACTGTATGTGTGTGTGTATAGACATAATGTAATAGTCAATAGTGTAACTAACTTTGTTTTAAATTCAGTTGTAGCATAAGCTGGACTGCATTTCATTACAATGTCATTATCTGATTTTCTAATAATTTTAAAATTAATTCAGTAATGATTGTGTTCACATTTACCTTTTTTGATTAATATCACTTCTTTTTCTGTGCATAACCAGTACCAGTATAATAATTATAATTACAACCAGTACTAATAATACAGTAAGAGCTACACTTAGACCAACTATCACTCCAATATTGATCACTCTATTATTCACTAATACAGTAGTTGACACAGTAATCAATGCAGTAGTCAATGGAGTAGTCATGGTAGTTGTTTTAGTAGAAAAAGAAACTATAAACATAAACATGCATCAATAGTGATATGTTTACTCATGTTTAATGAAACTATTGATGACATTACTCTAAAGTAAACTGATTACATACATCTATTAGTATATGTACTGTCTTACTTGTTGATGATTCTGTAACACTAATGACTGATGAAGTGCTTGATACAATAGTAGGAGTTAGAGTAGCACCTAAATACATGTAATGAGTATTATTTACGAAGTATAGGATTACCTGGTGGAATCTGCTGAGTCTTCTCTCCTTCATAAATGATTCCATTGCTATTATATGATGTAGATATAGAGAACAAGTAGTTCAGATTAGGATCTAATCCTCCTATTAGACCTTCAGTAGTATCACCTGGGAATACTCTCATTCCTGTCTCTACTTGTCTCTTCTTTCTTGAAGAGCTATTGGTTGACTCATAATAGACAGTATAATGACTAGCTCGACGAACTAAACTCCACTCAGCCCTCACTGCTGTAGAATTGAGCTTTGTTATAAAAAAGGTTTCAATGAGAGCTAAAATAGGATTAATAGCAAAAGTAGATTATATTTCCTTACGTATCTGAGCAGTATTAATTTCTCTATGAGTCCATTCTCCTGGTCCAATACTAGTATATGCTCTCACTCCAATAGTATAACTAGTATTAGGTATCAATCCTACTATACTGTAATAAGTGTTAGTAGTGTTAGTTATATTGTATGGACCAGTACTGGTAGAGTCTCTATATCTTATCTCATATACTGTAATGATACCATTAGGTATTGTAGGAGGATTCCATACAATAGTTATTTCAGTTGGTGGCCTTCCATATAACAGATCAGATATCACACCAGGAACTGTGTTAAGATCATGTTAAACTGATCAATATCTCATTGACTTACTTGATTCACCAGTTAATTGTATTTCTTGTCTAGCTTGTCCATTCATATTATAATTATAAGGTATTATACTCACAGTATAGTTAGTATATGGTATTAATCCTGTGAGATTATACATTCTGTTGTCTCCTCCAGTGATATTAACAGTATAACTAGTGTTTGAAGTGATGTTAGTGTATGTGAGGTAGTATCCAGTGATTTGTCCATTCCTTCCATTGCAAGGTACTTCATCCCATGAGACAGTCATTGACACTGACTCTACTGATGACAATATAATATGATCCACTGGTGCAGTAGGGGCTAGATTGATAATAAAAGGAACAAATGACTATCAGTAGCAATTATAATCTTACCAGCTGAAAGTGTAGTAGCTAAATAATCTGTAGTCAAATCAACCGTAATATCATATACTCCAATAAGATCAAAGGTACATTGACTATAAGGAGGTATACCAGTTGAAATATGTGGTGATGAAACTGATGTTTCACTAGTACCAGTTGTTAATGATTCACATACTCTCCTACAATCCCTATTAATATTATAACTGTTTGGTACTACAGCAGTTGGTGGACTCCATGATAATGTAATGGAAGTACTTGTAATTAATGTAGTCAAAAAATCATTAACTGCTGGATCACCTAAACCAAACAATTACTCACATATTTACATAATTATTATGATAACTTACTAATTGTCATCATAACTGAAGCATTTCCACTAGGTAGAGAAACTGATTCATAAGATACTACATAGAAAGTGTATGTAAGTCCTCGAAACAATCCTGATGTTATATTGATTGCTGTTGAAGCAGTAGTGCCTACACTAACAGGAGTATTACTAAACAGTTGATAGTAGACCTCGTAACCAGTAGCTCCTGATACATTAGACCAGGAGAGTCTTACATGAGCTAAACCAGTACTTAATCTTGTAGCAGTTAAACCAGTTGGAGTATCAGATACTGTATGAGAGATTATAAATAAATAATAAATGAAACAAACCTGATAAACTCAATAATGTGTTACTATTTGTTGCCTGAACATTACCAATAACACCATTATTACCATCAGTTACTCTGGTATTAAATACATTACACTGATAGTTACCAGCTTTTCTCAGTCTCACTGCTACTGTCACTCTTGTAACAGATCCTGATCCATTCACTATCACACGAGACAGTTCAGTAGATATTCCATTCCCATTCACTGAACAACTGACAATAGTAGGAGGACCATCAGAGACATTGAAACTGAGACTGAAGACTGGAGGAGTAGCTAATCTACTAGTGGAGAGGAGAGAGAACTGCATAGTAGGATCAGCATCAGGACCATCTGTAAAAGAAGTACATTAATTATAGTCTATATTCATCACATACCATTGTTATTGTATCCAGTATCAGTATATGCTCCAACAACTAGTGTTTGATTCACTCCATTCTCATCAGGAATGATACACTTGTATAAACCTTCATATCCTGATAGTGCACCACTTCTAGCTAGTGCAATCTGACCACTGAATCTCTTACTGTACACTGGTCTAGGAGCTGTATTACCAAAGGGTCCATCAAATAAAGGTACTTTAGTTCCATTAGGATAATACCACACTCCAATATCAGTAACATTGTTAGCACTCTGACACCACAAAGCATCAGTGACATCATTATCATTATTCTGATTAACATCATAAAACTGGCTAGCATATATCATAGAGTAATCAGGTATTATTATGTCCTCGTATGCTAAATACAGTCGAACACCTGAATGCAGGCACAGATCTGGAAATTACAAAAATTTTACTTATTACCATTACTGGGTAGAATGGAAGGTGCTTGTCCAGACACAGTCATCAATTGAACTAGCAAGAGTAATAGAAAACAAGAGAATGCCATCCTTTCTCTAAGTAAATTTCATTGTTAAGCTAAGAGAATCATGTGACCTTGTATTATCAGTTGTTGACACAAAAGTGTATTTTACATAATTTTAGACACTTAAAGATAATGAATTTGTTATGAGCCACGCCCAGTCAATGAGATACGCCCTCTTATGATTTGCAAAGATGCCTGGCAACAACAACAATAAATCTTCTTCATGTTATATTGATGCACTATGTCTATCTGTAGTCACAGCAATGGAAGAACACAATGGGAGCATCCAGTACTGACAGAACTATTCAAAAAACTAAGTAAACTATAGTGTTTAACATATTTTCAATATTTCAGGGACACTAGAAATAGTTCATAAAGTTTGGTCAAATTTTATCAAAAATGAAAAAGGGAATATTTTCTGATACATATAAATGCATGCAATTATGTTATGTAGAAAGTTTAAACTGAATCTGATCAAGTTTGGATGTTTTACAAATTCTATAAGTTGCTCCAAAATTAGGCCAAAGTTCCTGTACTGACAAGAACATAAAAAATTAAAAAAAACAAGGTTAAGTAGGATTCCAGAGCAAATTCGTAAAAAGTAATGGAAACAAGAACAGGTAGGATTCCGAACAACCAACGAAAATACAAAGTGAAAATCCTACTCGTG